>NC_134857.1:47732392-47977392 GCF_049852395.1 Peromyscus maniculatus bairdii
ATACCTTTTTCATGATATTTTTCAATGGATTTTCATGCATTGATTTAATGTAGACAAAATTCTAAATCTTTTCCTTTATTGCTTGTGTTTTCTTTTTCTCAAGAAATCCTTCTCTACACAGAAATCAGAAATGCATTCTTTTTGCTGACTCCTAAACATGGTTAAAGCTTTGCATTTTCTGTTAAGTCCTCAATTTATAAGGAATTATGTGTGGTATGATGTAGGGATCTGTCTTATTTTTCTTTAGACTCTCTACATTGCTCAGAAAACCATCTGCTTCAGGGCTTCTCTCTTCCGCAGTGACCTGTAGTGTCATTGTTGTCCCTGCCCGTCTCTTCCTGGCAATGGTCTGTGTCTGGCTCCTTTGGATTAGTACCTCCTCTTGCACCCATTCCATCCATCTTCTTTACATACCCCACAGGCCAACCTCTGGATCCTTTTCTTTAATCCTATTCTAATTACTCTCAACTCTGAGCATTTCCTTATAAACTACAGAGTCAGAGTAAAAGTCTTCTCTAGATTTTTTGTTGGGATGGCATAAAACTAGCAGATAATTTTGGAAGAAATAAATCCTTATAGTGTTGGAACTTTCTATCCTTGATTGTTGGGATCAGAATGGCTCTGACCCCTCTAAGATTGCCCCCACCTCCCCTGTTCTGAGTGCGCTGAGGTCAGGCTGTTCTGCGGATGTTTTGCTGATCCGTACATCTCGTGGTTTGGCAGCTGTGGCTTCCTGGGGCATGCTGACGGTTCCTTGACCCTGGGTGTTTGATAAACAATTTTGTTTGTTCCTCCCGAAAGGATATATAAGATGGGGAAGAAAGAATAAAGGTGGTCCTGATGCTTGCAACTTGACTGGTGTGTGCTGTGTTCATCCCAACTTCCCTCGCCAGATTTCGGGCTCAATTGCTGTGCAGGTGCGGCACTTGATCATGTCCTTTATCTCCAAATTACTTTGGTTTCCTTTAAAGCTCTCTGATACACTATGTTTTCATATATGGCTTGCATTTTCTTTTGCTAGTTACTTCATTTAACGGCAATCAAGAGAATGAATATTGATCAGAGTGTTTTGAAAGCAGGGCAGCGCTGTCGTCTGGGGAGCAGAAGCAAATCCTAGGACATCAATGGCAATTCCCAGCCTGTGCTCCTGGGAAGTGCTTTCCATGACACCAGTGGAAATACAGCGGTCAAACTATTGGGGTATATTCAGTGTAATGGTGCACACGTGAAAAATGACTGAATCTCTATGTATTAACTTGTGTTAATATTAAAATCATAATGTTCAATGAAAAGCGCAAATCATAGATGGGGTGGGGAGATAGCTCAGTGTGTAGAATGTTTGCCAGGCAAGCATAAGGCCCTGAGTTCAAAACCCAGAACCCATGCAGCAAAGCTGGGCATGGTGGCATATGCTTGCAATCCAGGGCTGGGGATGCCGAGGCAGTCGTTCACTGGCTAGCCTGCCTAGCCTACCAGGTGGGTTCCAGGTTTATGAGAAATCTGGTCTCTAAAAACAAACTGGACCAGGGCAGGTGGAGCACACCTTTAATCCCAGCACTTGGAGGCAGAGGCACTGTGGGCTTCAGCCTAGTCTAGGCTACCTAGCCAGTTCCAGGACAGCCAGGGCTACATACAGAGACCCTGTTTTCAAAAACAAAAGCAAATAAAATAAAACAAAACACAAGTTCCACTCCCACCCCAAATCCCCACCAAAGGAGCTGATTCCTAAATGGGAACACTGACGGTTGACCTCTGGTCATTGTACGTGTGTCCCCACACATACATGAACAAACCATAGATCAGATCACAGAAAATATTTTGGAACCACTTGAAGCTTCATAAACATGAGCCACTTTCATTTCTTAATTAGTTGGAGGGGACGTTTGTTTTGCTTTTAAAAATTGGACTTATATACATTGTGGCAGGATATTTGATCTAACCATGAAACTCCTAAACTGTGTAAATAAAATTAATCTTGGATTAGGGGGTGGAGCCAGCGACTAGTTGACAAGAATTAGCCATAGCAAGTACAGATGACCCAGCACTCCGAATAGATAGACACAGAAAGGAACGGGGGAAGGACTTTGAGATTTGTGGTCCTTTTGGGTTGGGATGCCATGGAGAGACTCTCTCTCTTGCTGGGTCTCTGGTTGAGAAGGAAGGTCGGCTGGTTGCTTCTTAACTTCTCTGATCTAGCAGGTTTTCACCCCAACATAAATAGAACAACTTAGATATAAACAACCTTTGGTGGACACAGCCATAGCTGAGCCATGCCTGTACCAGTGGGCCAGAAATCCTGCCATGCCTCTGTCTGGGCAGGCTGGGTGCTGACTGCCGGCCACAGGGCATAGATGGTAGTTAAAATATCAGTAGCTTCAGGTGTGGCAGCTAAGAAGACTTAAAAACAACAGTAAATATATGTGTATGTATGATACACATATGCATAGTTGCATGTGTTCAATATGTATCCTTTGTAATGAAATCTTACTACAAATATAATCAAGTTTTCCCTAATTGAACACTAGCTTTGGTAATCCAAACGTGTCGATGGCTTCATGATGGTTCCTTGATGTGTGTTCATATCCAGGGCATTTGCTAGTCCAGGTTTCTCATTTCCTATCTTAGTGTTTGCTTAGGAAACAACCCCAGTGACAGGCCCTTTGCTTTTATAGTGTGACTTTTTAACATGAACACTTCCTTCTTGACGTTAGAAGGGGATTGGTGGAGTCTTGCAGGGTGCCACAGAAATCTAGGTCTGGTAGTGATGGCAGCATTGAGTGACAGTCTGTGTCATTACAAACACAGTATGGCGATAATATCTATTAACCCTGTGAGTCTTCACTGCCTGACCTTATGCTGGCCAACTTTCCTCAGCTCATGGGACGAATGAATGGCTAATGGACTGTGAGACATATTTTGAGGCCTTTCTTTTATTACCATTCTCCCTCCATTACTTTATTCCTCCATGTTCTGCTTAAAATTTTCTATCTCAATGTGCACACACAGGATTGGTTCATAGACGGAACTGTAGGAGATTTTTCTGACCCAAATATTCCAGTCCCAATTTCCATTTTTTAACTGTGGCTATATGAGAGCTCTTTTATAAATTTCAACAAATGTGTTCACTATATGTGTTGCTAGATATAGAGTGCCTTTTCTTTAGTTTTCCTTTGATTCACTTTTACTGTCTTAACCTTAAAGAAATACTCATGAAGTTGTGAGCATGCTGCATTATTCCTGGTTCATCAGATACTCCTGAAAATAGAATTGTGCTGTGAATATCTGTAAAAGTCAAATCTCTTCATGTGCTGTGTCTGACCCAAAGCCATACTCATTTCACTTGAGAGAATCTGATCGAAATTAGAATGACAAAAATAAATAAATAAGTACATAAAAGTAAAAACAAAAACAAAAAACAAAAAACCCCCATTCCCCTGTCCTCCAATAGCGTCTAGTGAATGGCAAGGCAGCCGGCAGGCAGACAGCTCCAGCCTAGGCACTCACCAGCCTGCCAATCTTCCCCTTTGTCTGCAGAGCGTTCCCTTTTGGCTCTGCTCGCTGCCCTTTGTTTGGGACTGCCACTGTGCTGTTGCCGGGCTCCCTCTGAAAGGTGGGTAAATTTATGCCCTGGGAACGCAGCCTTCCCGCAGCTGAATGCCAGCCGGGCAGCTCAGATAAAGCCGCTGAGCAGACTTTACCGACCGGTACTCGGTCCCCATTTGTACATGGGCCAAGTCACTGGGGCATATGTGGCTGTATTCAGAGTGGGCTGTCAACCTCCCCATCAGCATCTTGTCAATAGCAGGGGGACAGCAGACTTCTGTGACAATCCAATTTGCACATCTCTTCTGTGATCATCTGCCACTTGGGCTTAATTGATTTGTATTCTTTAGCCAACTCTCTGGCTTGAGCATTCTTGGTTTATTAAGTCCTGATTCCTTCTCAAAGGCACGGGGCATTTCTTAAAGTCTTTGATTCAAGAAGCCTCTTTCCTCCCCCCCCCCCATCCTTTCTTTCCTTCATTCTTTTCAAGGTCAGATGGCTTGGCTATTTCCAGAAGGCTGCCACCGCCTTTTAGTGCCACATGTGTCTATGATGCCACTGGCAGGCCCTTCCACTTCCATGGCTGACTCTATTAAGAGCCAGCGAAGCCTGAAAGGGAGAATCAATGTTTCATTTGCATCAGAAGGCTCCACATAGCATCACATCCTGCTGGACACAGGCTGGACAGCATCTTAATGCCAATCAGCTTGAGCCACATTGAATTTTAAGGATTTCTATTTTGAAACCCATAAATGTTAGCTCTGGCCCTGCCCATGTTCTAAGACACTCGTCTGCCCCCTTGCCAGACTGTGCGGTTTGACACTCTTGTTCAGCGACTTCCTGCTCATTAAACTGATCAAGATACAAAACTTGTTAGTTAATTTTTCATGCACTTGGGGGATCTGGTTGCATATTTTAATGATCTGCTCTCAGAATGTGCTGATCAAACTGCATATTTTGTTGATTCGCTGTGACATAGCCTTAACTACAGAGTTGCTTGTGCAGGGTCCTGGTTGATGTGAGCTGCATCCAGGAATCGCTGAGTAGATACCGTGTGTGCTAATTGAGCTGTGCAGCTCCACGGAGGCGTTGACATTTTTTACTGATTGATCTGAATAATAACCATTTGGAAATTTCATATTCTGTATCTCAGGGCTCGGATGATATCAAAACCAATATTTATTTGAGTAACAGTCATCCTAGTCAAACCTTTAGGCCTTTCTTTCTCATTTCCTTGGAGTTAGGAAGAGATAGGGACACACACACACACACACACACACACACACACACACACACACACACACACACACACGATGTATGATGGAAACAGACAAAGAAACCAAGGAGTGAATCCAGATAAGGCCGAGCAGAAAGACAATTGCAATACTTAGCTGTTTTTTCTAGATCTTACTGCTGCAGAGGGTTTAGGCACTGACTTTGTGCATTTGGAAAAGAAACTCTATATAACCTGCTGTCTCTGGCCCCCAAACACTGACAGGTGGAGGTGTGCAAAGCCCCTGTGAATGAAGAGTCAGAAAATTCCAGGGCCTTCCTCAGAAGGCCAAGATTGTTGAGCTTTTGTCTAGAAACCACATGTGACTGCTTATGCCTCCTAGCAAATAAAGCAGTCTTCAGACCTCATTTGCTAAATCTGTTTAAAAAAAAAAACCATAAACCTGTCAAGATCATAGGAACCTTCAGCTTTTGAATCCTCTCAAGCAGGAATAGCCAGGTCATGAGTTTAAAAAATAATCCCAACCAAGCACATACAGAGAGCCACAACTGGATGATGTGCAGAGAGTGGGAGAACTTGGAACACTTAGTCCTAAATGGGGTGTCCTCATCAAACCCTTCACCTCAGAGCTCAGGGAACTTTTCAGAAGAGAAGGAGGAGGCGCCAGTGGGGATGGAGGACACCAAGGAAACAAGGCCCCAACACAGCAAGACTGACACACGTATGAACACAGAGACTGGCCACAGACACAGGGATGCACACATCTAAGCCATATAAGGTCCCAGAAATGAGAGGGGAAGTGGACACAAGCCCCCATCCCTAAGCCAGAAGCTGTCTCCAGTTGATAACTGTTCTCAAAGGAAACATTATTTTCTCCCATAGAGTCTCACTGCATATACATACCACAGTTACGGGCACGCTCCACGCCCAGCAGTAGATGGTCAGCACCAAACAAACTCAATGGTATTTTTGGAGGGTTTTGGAATCAAAATGCTTTGTCTGGATTTTTTTTCTTTTACCTTACAGGTATTTTGCTTATATGCTATGGTTTCTGGTTTTGTGTTTTTTGTGGGATTCTTGTGTCTGTTGATGTGTGTGCCTCTGTGTCATGTGTTTCTTGTGTAATGGGATTCTTGTGTCTGTGGATGTGTGTCCCTCCGTGTCATGTGTTTCTTGTGTTTTCCTTTTGGCTCTTTTTCTGTTCAGTTGTTTGTTTTTATTTTATTGTTACTTTTCTCTTTCCCCCTCTCTCTCTCTCTTTTTAGATGCCTGTCTGTTTTCTAATGAGAGAGCGGAAGAAATGCTGTGGATTGGGTGGGTGGGGAGGCAGGGAGGATCTGGGAGGAGAAACTGATCAGAATATATTGTATGAAAAAAAAACATCCATTTTTCAATAAAAAAATAATCACAACCAAGGAAAATTACTTTACATGATAGACAGTGTTTTATATGCTACCAAAGCATAATACTAATAAAAAATGGAAAATTAAAGTTGAAAATGGGTTTGAGAGTAGTGGAGTTGCCTGTTCAAGCAATACATTTGGGCAGGGCTAGGGTTTTGGGGCTGTTGCTCACTATGAACCCATGGAAGGGTGATACAGTAAAACTGTGGTCTATGTGGCTCACATACTTTCTGTCACAAGTGTGGGCTGCTACATGCCCATCTAAGTTTGTTCAAGTCAGACAGCTGCTACATTTGACCCAGAAACAGCCATTTGTTTATCTTTAGTACAGAGCACTTCCCATAATCCTTCAGTCAACCTTTCTGTCAAGATGAAAATAGTAAATACCTTATGGGCATGCTGGGAGAGTGAGACGAGGGAGAAGAGTGTGTGGTTTTCAAATCCTTAGAACTGTGACTTAGATACAGCAAACATCAGGACAGTATATCTAAGCCTGGATTACTTTAATACAATTACTTCAGCATCCTGATTATCTGAACAACACTCATGAAAGCCACAGTATGTGTCATTACTAGGTTCTAGAATGTTCTTTGTGACCTAATCCATCAGGGCCTTTTTCTGCCAGGAGCATACAGAACTGTGGTGGTCAGAGATGAGACAAGAGATGACCCTATTATGGTGTACAGCTGGGATACACCAAAAATACCCAACTTCTCAGATGCTCCACTTACAAGAAGTGGTATCATATTATCAATATTTGCATATAATTGATGCTATATAATTCTCCTATAAACCTTAAATGATCTTTGGATGATGTGCAATAACTAAAGTGGTGCAAATGCATCATGGAAATGTTTTTTTAAAATATGTTTGAGCCAGTTTGTTGAAATCAGTGAATGTGGAACCCACAGACATGGAGGGATATATGTATGTGTGTGTGGGTGTGTGTATACATACATACATACATATATATATGTGTGTGTGTGTGTGTGTGTGTGTGTGTATGTGTGTGTGTGTGTGTGTGTGTGTGTGTGTGTGTCATAGAGGATGTGTAACTTTGACAGAAGGAGCAGCCCAAGGCACAGATCTCCCAGCATGGGAGATCAGATGACAATTTTAGGAAGAAACAATTGCTAAACTTAAGTATGGAAAGCCAGTGGGACTTAGCCAGCCAAGAGGACAATGGAGGATGGATGGCATTATGAGGAAGGTAAGGTTTAGTCAGATAAGGCAGCATAAGAACAGCTGTGGGTAACTGGATTATTGTGTAGATGAGAAGTGATGAGAGCAGAAAGAGCAGAAAGAAAACATGGATAGAGCGCAATGTGTTGCAGAATGTTATTTTAAGGTGTGTTACTCATGTTTATGCTGTGGAACATTTGTTTTAATGATGCAAAGATGTGTTGCATTTTTTTATGTTGCATTTGTTTAACTCTGTGAAGCTGTGTTACTTTGCCTGTCTAAAACACCTGATGGTCTAATAAAGAGCTGAATGGCCAATAGCGAGGCAGGAGAAAGAATAGGCAGGGCTGGCAGGCAGAGAGAATTAATGGAAGGAGAAATCTGGGAGGAAGGAGGAGCAAGAACAAGGAGAGGAGGATGCCAGGGGCCAGCCACCCAGCCACCCAGTTACATAGCCAGCCACAGAGTAAGAACGACAGTAAGATTACAGAAGTAAGAAAAGGAAAAAGCCCAGAGGCGAAAGATAGATGGGATAAGATTTAAGTTAAGAAAAGCTGGCTAGAAATAAGCCAAGCTAAGGCCAGGCATTTATAAGTAATAATAAGTCTCTGTGATTTATTTGGGAGCTGAGTGGTGGGCCCCCAAAAGACAAAAGAGTAAAAAGAAACAACATCAGCAATGAGTGTGAAGAAAGAGAATAGTAGACCATGTGAAACTTTCCAGAAGAGTTAAAAAAAGTCAGTCCTGAAGAAAGGCTAACATGAGTTCCCAAGGAAGTGCTTGGGAGAGGCAGGTCCATTGAATGCTCTGAGGGCAGTGGTCAGTGGAGACACATGTCGACATCTATGTCACGGAATTTGCAGGAGGAGTAGGAATTGGATCTCAGATTTTTTGGGTACTGTCTCACCGCTGGGATAAATACACTGAGAAAGCAGCTTAGGGGGCAAGGGTTTGTTTTTGTTCACAGTTCCAGAGGGACCCAGTTAGTTCGTCACAATGGGAGAGGCAGGACAGTAGGCAAGGGTAACATGGTGGCAGGAACAGAAAGCTGGCTGGCACACTGCATTCTCACTCAGGAGCAGAAAGTGGGCTGAGATGTAAAGCCTCCCGGACCTACTTCGTCCAGTGAGGCTCTTACCTCCTAAAGGTTCCACAGCCTTCCCAAATGGGACCACCAGCTGAGGAGGAAGCGTTCAGACACATGAGCCTATGGGGGGCATTTGACATTCACGTCATAACAGCAAGTATCACACAGAGAAAAGAAAATCACATACGGGAAGCTTACAGAGGGGCTCCTTCATGGAGCAGGACGCTGACGAAGGGTGCCAAGTGTTTGGATTTCAGTAGAAGGTAGGACCAGCCTTGCAGAAAGGAAGAACCAGAGGTATAAAAGAACAGCAAAAGTCATTCTATGAAGACACAAATACCTAGGTCTCTTAAAGCAGAATGTGCAATACGGTTTGCTGAGAGCAGAAAGAGGTGGTCTGAGACCGGGCGGAGCTATGACTCAGACAGAATGGGCACAATGAGGATGAAGGAGCAGACCCCTGGAGGCCTCGACGCCCCAGATGAACGCTCAGGAGCCTGTAATTGAGACCCTGTCAACTAATGATTGTCCAGCCAGAGACGGGAAAACAATCAGAAAATGTCACTGACCTTGAGGTGGGAGCTGGCTAGGTGAGAGCTGCAAGAAACCAGAGAGAAGACAGGGACTGTAGTATACTTGGCTCAGGCCAAGGGGCCAGCCAAGGAAAGCCAGAGACCAGAACAGACACACAGAGTCTTGGGAGCCCAAGACCAATGGTGAAAAATCAGCACGACATTCGCTAGGATGGGCTGATTTTCACAGATAGTTTCACAGAGCTGCCTTTTATTAACGTGGGAAATCTAAGGAACCTTCCCCTGCCACCTGTGTGGGTGACTTCCAGGTACTAGTCCCTTGCGCGGAAAGTCCCCATAGATGACTATTTTAGGAAAGCAGCACTTGAAGTTCGGCTTGGAAGGAGATGTTTTACAGTCGTCTGTCTGCATGCCATCCGCAGGCGTCCGTCCGAAGAGCGGGCAGGACTGGACGAGGCCCACAGGCCACAGGCACACGCCACCTGACTTCCTCCCACAAGAGCCTCTCTCCCGACCTCGAGACTCTTAGGGCATTTTGACATTCTTAAACCCTTGAATAACCGGCGGCACATTTGAGGGAGTTAAAAGATAAACACTGTTTTAGAAGCATCTTTCAGAAATTTCAGAAACTTCCCGCAATCTTCCCGTTCCTCTTCTGTTTGCCCACTGGCACGGTGTCACTGCTGGAGTGGACTCGCTTGCTGCTTGAGAACACTCTTTCGTGTTCTCCTGGAGTACGGCCCCTGAACCCTTAATGAGGCCCTTGTCTGATTTTTTTTTTTTTTATTTCTGCCTTTACTTGTCACTCACAGTGAATTGGCCACCTACCCGCAAACCAGTCTCTCAGTGTATACAAATGTATGCTTGGGAAACACTTGAGGGCTCACATTCACATGACCTGGGCAGACTCAACCTGGTCTCTGGAACAGCCCTACAGAAAGACAGCCCCACCGTGTTCACAGGCATTCTTGTGTGGTTGGTGAATGCCTGTATATGAAAGCCATTTTAAAAAAACAGCCGAGCGTTCTTCACTGATTTTAAGCACACACACACTCTGGTAACAGAAACGGGCATCTTAGGAGACATTACACTAAAAGAACTTTCCATGCGTCATTTGCTCCTCACAATACTTCTGATCTATACCGAGGAACATCTAATAAGACACCATGATTTTTTTTTTTTTTTGCAGGCAGGATGACTGAAGCTTGGAGCAGTAAAGGAGTGCCTCGAATTCACATGGTTAATCAGAGCTGAGATCTGCACCCAGGCAGGCTGAGCTCAGGAGCATCCCTCTGCTCTGCTGGGCCTCATGTATAAGTCATCATCAGCTGATCAAGTTTTCTGGAACCCGAGACTGCCAGCTTGGCTGGTCCAAGTTCTCCTTCCCCTCTGCCTATGCTCCTGACGTGCCACCCTCCATCACGCCGTTCTTCACAGTGTGGTCAACAGGGTTTATTCATTGTTTCGTGCCTCTTTCGGCCTTGGCCACCTTCAGACGTCAGTGATTCCCGCGCACAATGCAGTTTCCGCTCGACCGACCACACCGTTCCACAAGGGGGCACTGTCTGACCGTAAAGCCGGGGAGGTTCTTGCCTGCAGGCTAAAATACAGCCCGCGTCACCCTAATGCTTTCATTCTGTTATAAGAAATGACCTTATTCAAGCTACATGCCTCATTGTTATTTCACGGAGAGGAAACAAAAGCAAAAAAGGAAACCATATAATGTTCGTGGACTGCTTTACCATAATTCATTCACTGGGTTTCTGTTAGGCTGTATGGAATCCATTAAGCAGGATATTGAAGCTTATGAATGGAAAACCTAGTAATTCCTCTTTAATAACATGAGTATCTTTATTTCTTAGACTTTATTAGGCACTTACTCAAAACATTACTGAAAAACGCTCGTTAATAATATGAATGATGATTTTGATTCCGTTTGCATTATTACTGTGTCTAACGGCCCCAAACACAACGTCTGCGTTATTCACAGAGACTGGGAAAATGGCTGGCATTTGAAAGTAAATCTTTGTGCCTGAGCTTAATTCCATCTTGACACTTCTCACCAAACCTTGTAAGGAAGGTGGTGGCGCCTACCACAGTGGTCTTTTTGTGCTGCAGAAGAAACCAGCACATGAGCCTTCAAGAGTGAGTCACCTCTGAGGGCCAGGAGGGCCTAGGCTTGGTTTCCTATAGGATAAAATGGCGACGAAACACACACAAAAATGCAAACGTAAGCCTTGCTTTAAAGACCAGTCGGCCTTGTCTTTCCACTTGCCAGATTTCCAAAGGTGGGGCCTCTCTTGAGTCCCAGGCTATATCTGTGTCAGGAGGTCGTGCTCTTTTCATGACTTTGAAGGACACCCCTAGTGAAGAGTCTCATGATCTCCTCAGACCTCTCCTCTGACACACAGCCCCCAACTCTAAACTCATCTCTGAGCCTTCATGGAGGTGACTCTTGGCCACATCAAACCATGTGAACTCACAGCGGAGCTAACTGAACATCTCTGAGATGTTCACCAGCTCTGAGAAAGTGCCGGGACCCTCCCTCCTCACTGCTTGCCTTATCCTGGGAGAGTGGTCCTTCTGGGTACCTCGTTACTAGGACCAGGCACCTGAGAATCATCTCAACAAGCAGCTTCAGCTCTTCCAAAACGTCAGTGACTTGGTCCTCTTGATTCCGTATCTAAGAACACAGCTTGCATTTTTCTGTTTTCTCCCATTCCATGTTCAGTTTACTTCAGAATCTCTTTGCCTCTGTCCTGACTCCTCCTGCAGCAGCAGCCTGTCTGTCACTGGGGCCCATCTCTGTGTTTGTTTCCTCCCCTAACAAGTCAGCCCCACACAGAAATCAGTCTCAAAATGTAGATCTGATTGTAATTCCTCCTGCTTAAAACCCTTCCATAGCTCACGGCACACAGCATAAAATCCAAATGCAAACCCGTAATCCTGGCCCACAAGGTCCTATCAATTCTGGTTTGTGTCTGGCCGGCCAGTATCTCCCGACTCATTGCCACAGTAAGGGGCTTAGTGGGGTGCACAGTGGGCCGAGTTTTTATACAGCTTGCCCTGCCGTGTCTTCAAGTTGTCTCTAAACACCTTGCTAGAGGGGCGGTGACTATAACCTATCACCCCAACGACCTCCTTCATCACGTTTGCTCAGCCTGCTATTTTTATTACCTTATTCTCCTCATCTAATCTTTTTCTCCAACAATGTAACCCTTAAACCTAGCTCAGTAAAACTCACTGTCCATAACAGAGATGTAAAACATCAACAACAGCAACAAAACAAAACCAAAACCACATCTAAGTGAATAAGAGAATTTGTTTGCAAATCTCAATTCTTTTGAAATAAAAAAAAAGATGGATGTCCAGGTGGTTCCATATCCTCTTCCCTACACCCGATGTGCGGCACTTACATGGTTAGTATCAGAAGGCTCTCATGCTTCCTGTGGACACCAGAACTCACCGAAACACTTGCTGTCCTTCAGTTCTCTGTCAGTGGCTCACAAAGGCCCCAAGAGGCATTCTCCTTCCAGCCACTAGCTCCCCACCCAGATCATGCTGGCCTGTGAAGCCCACTGTCACTGACTGTAACTGGGGTCCTTGGTCAGGACACATCAACATCTGGATTCCTGTTGCCACTCCTTCAGCCTCCCTAGCCTAGGTCAGGACCTTTTCCTGCATGAGCATAGGTTGGAGCTCCCCTTACCTTTGGGAGTTGCTTCCCCAGAGATCTGGTCTATAGTCAGCCAGGTGTTCTTCTATTGGCCTAAGCAATTGAAACTCAGAAGACAATGAAGTGCTCCCCTGCTTTCTGTTCTCACACCACGTTCTGAATCATGGAACTTGATGGCTGAACTAGGGGAGAGAGCTTCACAAGGAGGTAGGAAAAGCTAGGTACAGTGGGGTGGTGTATGCTTTTAATCCCAGTGTATAGGAGGCAGAGGCTGGCAGATCTTTGTGTGTTTATAGCCAGCCTGGTATCTACATCAAGCTCTGAGGCAGCCAAGGCTACAAAGGGAGATCTATAAAAAACATATAGAAAAATGAGATAATAAAACTAATACATAATAACACAATGCTTAAGATATTTGCAATAGAAACTTGGAAACTGAGCATGCTCTAATGGTGCATACTTATAATCTCAGGAGGCTGAGGTAGAAGGACTGAGTTCAAGGCAAGCTGGGACCACATAGTGAATTCTTGCTTCAGAAAAAACTGACTGATTGAATGAATACATGGTTAATGTGTCAGAAATCTACAGTTAGGTAGATAAACATACCAGATCACAAACTAGAAGTGATGAACGCCATTCATTATCCTCCTATTTGATCTGCCCAAGTTCACCTTATTACCCCAGTCTGAGACTTTGACAAGGACCCACAACTATGGCCAGGTCTTTAGAGGTGATAATAACCACTTAGCAGAGTTCTTTGAATTCCTTATAGCAAAATGCAAAAGTGAGAGGATTAATATTCTTTATGTAAGTCGGTTTATTATAATGCCGTTTCTGTAAGCAAAATATTTGCCAAGATTCCTCAAAATACTTGCCAAGTTTTCTCCACTAAATTGTCTTGTAGCCTCCCTTACAACATAATGCAATAAATAAGCATTTAAATTTTGGTGAGAACTTAGATTCTTCCAAAAGAAGACCAGCAATTCTGCACCAAATGACCCCTTTTCGTTGGTATATAGATAAAAGCTATGACACTTGAAGAGGAAAGATTGTGGCACTAATTATTTCTGTCTTTTTCCTAAATTACTTTTTTACATTAGCACACAAAGTGTGGGTTTCCTCATGGCATCTCCACAAACACATGTTATTTGGCACTAATTATAAAAATATAAAACATACTTGTACTCCGTGAAGCAGCATCTGAACCCTTATACTGCAGTTCATTCCATAAAATTGTATTGAACAATATCTACCTAGGGGTCATTTCGAGGTCATTATTAACTGAAAGAGTCCTATAAATTACTTACCTGTCGCAAGACCCAGTAAATGTTAGCTGTTATCGGGTTATATTATGTTATGATATTTTATAAAGCAACAAAGCTTCTCTTCCACTTACCTACTGCTGTAAAATGAAACATTTTTAACAATGGCCAACATTATATTATGGATTCTATGGACCAGAAATGCAGAAAGGGCACTGTGGGCATTCTTGACTTCTATTTCATGATGTCTGAAGCATCAGCCCCTTTGGAGTGACCCAACAGCTGGGGCTCCATCCTCTGAAGGCTGTCAGCTCGGACGTCTGGCAAATCAGTGCTGAGAGTCAGTGATCTCTTGTCTGGGTCTCAGGGTAGGACCATCTACCTGTCGTCCCCCCCTCCCCACTCTCAGCATAGTGGGTAGGTTCTAAGAGTGAGAAACCTAACAGAGGCAGATGGAAGTTGTGTCATCTTTTGTGTTTCAGCCCCAGAAGTCTCATAGCATCACTTCTGGCACATCTCAGGTTCAAAGTTTGGTAACATAGACACTTGGTGTCAAGCAGAGGGATGTCCAGAATCATTTCTTGAGAAAACTTGTGTCTTATTGTAGCTATGCTAGACTGTGCTCTGTGTCAAAGTTGCTATATTGACAACATAGTAGGACACATGCACTTTAACCTAGCCATTTGTTATTCTTAAATTAATTTGTATTTTTGTAATTTAACACCCTTGAGCATACCTGGAATGGTAAAATGTTGGAAGACGTGTTCTTCCCCTTTATGGGGTTGTGTAGTTTGACTACAGAAGCCCCAGGATTCACGTACCAGAACGTACAGCAGGGGCTTGACCTGGGAGTGAGGAATAGCATCTCTGGCATGAGCATCATTCACTCTGCTCCTAACCACCACAGGTAACTGAACCGCCTGCCCCAACAAAGCTCAAGAACGTGTGTAGGAGAATAAAAATGCTGTCCCATGAATGGTAAAATTCAAAATATATGGGGTACACAATGTAAAGATCAGGCACACGGGAAGGCAGGGAAGCAGCGGCTCATCTGTTTCACTTCACGGTTTCCTGGATTCCTGGATTATTACCTGGTTCAGGCCGCACTTATTCCAAGTCTCACCACTGCAAAGCTGCTGTGACCAGGACAGTGTAGCATGGACAGAAACAGGAGAAAGAATAAAACAAGCAAACAGTGAGCAGGCCAGCAGAAAAGCCCAATTCACATCTGGAAACTATGTTTAATAACTGACACTTCAGAACATTGGGAATAAAACACCATTTGGTGCTGGGATAAATGATTAGTCAAATCCCCAAAAGGTGCAAGACTGTAACTTTATCTCACATAGTAAATGAAGTGTACGTACAGATAAATTAGCTGTTTAAAGGTCAAAAGTCAACTTTAAAATTTTTAAATTAGTTTCTTTTATGTGTATGGGTGTTTTGCTTGCATAGATGTCTGCACCAACCACATGACTGGTGGCTACTGAGGCCAGAAGGGGGAGTCAGATCTCTGGGACTGGAGTTACAGATGGTTTTAAGGTGCTGGAATTGAACCCAAGGTCCTCTGGAACCTCCAGTGCTCCTAGCTCAGATCCATCTCTTCATCCCCTATAGAGACTCTTTCTGAATTGGGGATAGAAAAGTATTTCTTAAGACAAAAAACTAAACTTTAAATACATTAATCAAACTTAATTATAGTAGAAATTTAAACTTCTGCTAACCCAAAGGTAGCACAAAAATCCAACTCCAGCTGGAGCAAGAATATCTTCAACATAAAAGATTATCCTGTGGGTTATATAAGGAATCAGAAAGAAAACAAAGTGAGCTCAGTTTAGAAAAATGGATATAAGAAGTTTGTAGAAGAGGAAGTGTCGATGATGTTGACCTGTACTAGAGACCAGTAAAATGCAAAAGTCATAATTTCGAGCCCATCAAAGACAGAAGTCTAAAGAGCATCCAAATACCGAGTGTTGCTGAGGAACACAGGATGCTCTTCACTGTGGGGAGGCATCATGTCACCTGGAGTTGGTAATACCCAGCGAAGCTGAGAGGCACGTACCAGCATTCCACTTCTTTATAAAGGCCCTACATAAATGCACACAAATGGAAACCAGGAGATGTACAAGAATGTTCGCAGCATTAGTTCTGAAAACTCTTCCCCTTAACCATTTCCCATTTTAGTCCCTTATAGTTAAGGCAAGAAGCAAGGAAGCCGTCACACTGGGCCTAGCTTGACCTCAAGCCTGCCTCCACAGTGACAAATTTTCCCCAAAAGGGCCACATGTACTCCAACAAGGCCACACCTCCTAAGAGTGCCACTCCCTGTGCCAAGCACGTAAACACATGAGTCGGTGGGGGCCATACCTGTTCTAAACATCACGGCATCTTAGCACGGTATTGAAATAACTAGGACAGTGACAGTGTTCACCACAGGTTCAGTGGGCAAAAGCACGTGTCCCACAAGCTTGATGAGCTGAGTTTAAAACCTGAAACCCATACTGGAAGAAGAGAGCTGACAGTCCAGAGTTACCGCCTACCTTTTTTGCTTTCTTCTTAGAAATAAGAATGAGCTCGTAGCGATTGAAACCCAACAGCCAACTTTAGATGGTGAGTTTGGAAATGGAGGCCATGAACACCGAAGAGCGGGTACAATCGTGAAACCTTCATGTTGGTTTATGGGACAATGGGATCCACTAGGGCTTTTGTCCAAGCCTCAGCCATCATCATTGCTTCCTGCCTCATCTATTTGTTTCTGTTTACATTTGATGCCAGAGCACATGATATATACATATAAATAAAATCTGAAAACACACCAAGGAACCTGCTTGCAACGAAGACTGGCGTGGAGTGGCGAACAACTTTAGAATAGTGATTCCTGGTGAGATGAGATACTGGGGAGGAGATGGGAAGTGTACACACAACACTGAATTTCATGTTTTTCTTTATGTCCATTTTGTATGTCTTAAGTGCTGGCTCTGTACCAGTAAGACTCTAAAACTCAAGAGGCCTCTGGGACTCTGGGAGCAGAAATCGCGTGGGGGTGATCCTACTCACTCTGCCTTCCATCTACCTCTCATACCTCCTTGCCCCTAGGACTCAAGCTGGATAAACAGAAATCCATCTGCTGATGCTCTCGACTCTTCCTTGAAGGCCCAAGCATCTCCTCATCTCCTTCACCTCCGCCATTTTCTCAGCCCTTTCTTGTTTCTCACAGTGACTCAGAGGTCCAGAGAAAGCCGGTCTTTAGCCAGAAGTCATGAACATTGTTACACTTCCTTTCCAGGGGTCACTCCAACTTGCTTGCTTGGAAAGGAAGAACCGAAGGAGGAGAAAGGCCTCTGCCTTCTCTGTACCCTGGGATCACATGTGGTTCTACTCCTCAGGAGGCTTTCCTGGGCAGGTGGCATCATCACAATCAGCTTCAGAAGTGGAGTGTACCATAGGTCAGCTGTTGGTGCACCAGGCTGCCTTTGCCCCCGGACACTAAGAGGATGTCAAATTTGTTGGACATTCAGGCGCATGTCAGGACATTCAAGAGCAGAGCATCTCCTACTGTGACAGGGAACGATTTCCCTCTGCAGTGTTTCATAGACAGGTTGATGGGATTAGACAGTGTGCCTTTCCTAAAAGTCGTTATAGACATGACCACTTATATAAAGATGAAAGTGGTGTTTTGGGGAAAATGCCAAGTTGCAAATCTGAGGTGGAGAAGATGTTCCATTAACCTTGTATCTACTAGGCTGTCTATTAATTTCAGATGATAAAGGGATGTCAGATAAAGCCAATTAGCATAAAACATTCTTAGTCAGCTCTGAAAACCTTCAACAAACAGCAACAAGGATGAAGGGCATTTGGGAATGGACCTGTTCCAAGGGGTTATTGAAAGTGATGGTGTCTTCGCTTGCTTTATTCTTGTGCGTCCTCCATGCTAAGTCCTAAGGCAACTACTAAGTGACTTTTGAAACCCACTCTCTGTCTTCTCTTTATGACCCCATGTCCTGGTTTTCTTGGCAGAGAAGAGAGACGGTGGCATATTCACCTGATCCCACTGATATCCAGAATCCCTAGCAGCCCCTCTACTTGCTACTTTTATATACTCCTTCCTGTATTCTGCATGAATAGAAATAGGATTTCTGCTTGGGGTTAATTCAGCACTAATGAGTGAGGGCTGGGGCGCTGTGGATGAACATTCCAGCCATACCACATAGCCTTCTACCCCAACAGGAAACCAGAAGCCAGGGTCTGCGCATACCTGGGCCTCTCTAATGAGGCTCATTCTTAATTGTGATTCCATGCCTCCATGGAATCCAGCCTGTATCCACACAACTGGGCCTGTGTATGATGATACATCCACTTCCCAAATACATCTCTGCATAGCTTATTGCAGACAAAATTTTAAAAGAAATCTTAAATTTGTGTGTGTGTGTGTGTGTGTGTGTGTGTGTGTGTGTGTGTGCTGTATCCACACAACTGGGCCTGTGTATGATGATAAATCCACTTACCAAATACATCTCTGCATAGCTTATTGCAGACAAAATTTAAAAAAAAATATTAAATTTGTGTGTGTGTGTGTGTGTGTGTGTGTGTGTGTGTGTGTGTGTGTGTCCCTCCCCCCTTGTACACACGTGCAGGTACACTCATGTTCATGCCATGGTACAAATGTGGAGGTCAGTAGACAATGATGGAGCATTAATTATCTCTTTCCACTGTGGATCCCAGGATCAAAACCAGGCCATCAAGCTTAGGTGGCAAATGTTTTTACCCACTGAGCTGTCTGTTTGGCCAGAATAGATTTTTTTTGTACTATGTCTTTGGCTTTATTTAACAATTAATTTATTTGACCAACTTTTCTTTAATTGCTTTAGGAGAGAGGAAGGATACAGGAGATCAAACCCAGCACCTTGCACATGGTAGGCAAGTGCTCTACCAGTGAGTTATACCCCGGGCTCAGATTGCATAGATGTCACAAGGCAAATGGGGCTTCCACTCTGTGGAAGAAACCAGAAGCAGACAAATAAAATGTACTGCGAAGGTGTAATGGTCATACAGGTGGAGTTTTAGGGCAAACCTTCTGTCTTCCACAGCCTGACAGTTCTGGGTCCATCACCTTGTTGCAGGCAAGGTTTTAAATGTTCTCTCTGAGCTTGGGTCAGGGCAGATCAATGAGGATGACCCAGGGTCTGTCCAGGTTTGGAAGGGATTTGGAGTGTGGGCGGTGTCTTGTTCATCTTTATCTATGTACCTGCCACATAGTGGGTGCTCAACACAATTTTTAGTGAAAATGAAGCAATATCATCAAACAAACAATGCATGATAGTATCATATATAATGTAAAAGCATAGAGCCTGAACTATAATGATTCAGCAATGGCAGCAGCCAGCACTTAACCCGTGCTTACTAAATTGCCAAGGTTCCCCTCGTATTTTATGATCCTCAGTTGATCACAGGAGTGGATATGTGCAACGTCTCCGGCTCCAGCATCTCACAATCTGCAGAACACAGCAGAGTATTCACAGCTCCAAGTTCACTATATTCTGCTAGAGAGGCCAATGGAGATTCCCTGGCTCCATCCACCTCAGTGCTCCTTCATTCCCAATGTGTCATTTTGTAGAATGTTCTCAGTATTGGCACTAAGCTGACAAACCAGGCGACAACAGGGTTAGAAGTCAGGTGCAGACAATGCCCATTCTTTCCCAAAGCCCTCTTGCTTCCTACTCTCTCTGGGGTTTCCAGCACGCCTTGGCTCGTAGCTGCATCATCTCAATCTGTCTCGTATTGCCTCCCCTCTTCTTTGTCAAATCCCCCTCTTGCCTTCCTCTTACTGGAATATGTATGACTGTAGTTAGGGCCCAACAGATAACCCAGGGTAACCCCCAGCCTCAAAATCTATAAGATAAGTCCTATCTGCAAAGTCCTTTGATTCTATTGCTACATAAAGGAACATATTTGTTAGGTATCAGTACTGCATAGTTGTCATGGGAAAAGGGGAGGAGACACCTATGCAACCTATCAGAGAAAGCCTGGCTTTAAAATTTCATTTATTATGTTTACTTGGTGTGTGTGTGTTCACGCATGTCACAATGCCTGTGCGGAGGGTCAGAGGACAAAACAGTAGAGTCTATTTTCTCTTTCCACTATGTGGAGCCCTGGAATTCAACTCTAGTCATCAGGCTTGGCAGCAAGCACCTTTACCTGAGGAACCATCTTGGTAGCCCAAGTGTGTGTACAAGTGTGTGTGTGTGTGTGTGTGTGTGTGTGTGTGTGTGTGCGAGCAAATGTGTCTCAGTGTGTGCTGGTGTGAGTTGTATATATGACCAGTGTGACTGAGTGCAGGTGAACTCAATGCATATTTGAGTAGCTATTGGGGTGCACACAGAGAGTGAGTAGGTGCTGAGTGCATTGTGTACTCAGCCATGTGGCACCTGCTCTGGCAGAGGAATGACCCTTGTCTGGGTTGCTGTCCAGCTGCCTGCAAGTGTCATCCCCCGGGCCTGGAGTTCCAGTCCCTACGCCCTGACTCACCTGGTTCCAGGTGCTTGTACTCATGGACCCCTGTGGGCTGGGAGAAGCCAGATGCCAGGCTGTGTGAGTGTTGGGTTGGAGGACTTTGGAGTTAGGATCAGGCTAGATATAGCAAAGGCACACAGGCTGTAGGATGGGCTGTGATGTACTTAGTAAGATTTCTGAGTAGAACTGGGGAGACTACAGAGAAGTAACAATGCTGAAGACGATCCCAAGTCCTTCCCCCATGACCCCAACTCCACCCAGCAGGCTTGAAAAAGAACGGAATGTGTCCAAGGACATGGAAAAGCCCGTACTAGCCTGAATGTCCTGGCTAAAACCTCCATCTAAGAAGGAGCAGTAGCAGGTGGGAGCATTAGACGTTGGGTGTGTACCAAGTCCAGCAGGAAGCTGGATGGGATATGCCCACCACAAAGAGAGGGCGGAGAGACCAGCCTTTGCCTTGCCCTGCCTTTCCCTGCATGCTTAATCCTGGTAGTCTTTCCTCTCTGCCCCAGTGAAGGTACCTGTGTGTGCTGTACATGTCTCTTTCAGCAGATTTCTCTCTTTGTCTGAGGTTAAAATCCAGTTGGGGACCTCCATGGAACACGTCTTGCTGTTGGGTTACTGTGATGAGAAACCTGAGCTCAGCTTTTTGCAGAACCATACCCTCTCCCACCCTGTTCATTTGGACTTCCTGAGCAGCTGAGAGTACGTGGGTAGGCCTGTGAAAAAGGCAGATTTCCTGGCCCACAAAGCAGGGGCAAAGTGAGATGAACTTTGAAAAACTTTTGGAGATATATGGCATAATCTGGCACTGAGGAAGGTCCCTGGCACCCAGGCTTTCAGTACTGGGTTAGGTGGGCATAAGTCTCCTTTGCCCAAAGAGCTAGGGCTGTGAGCCAGTGAGGTCTAGCCTAGCCTTCAGGAGTTCAAATCCCTCCATCCCATGACCTTGGCCAAGCCATTTAACCCATCCAAAATGGGTTTTTCCTTTCTCTGAGAGCACTGGAGATGTTTGCAGAACATCTCCTACACGCCTTCCACTTAACAGGCCCTCCATACATGGTTATAGTACCTAGTTACACTGTCGCCTTGTTTAATGAGACCTGGGTGAATAGGGCTCATTGACTACATAGAAATAGAGAGAAGGGAGCGAGACATTGAAGGAGGGGTGGGGAACACAGTTTAGGTTTCACTCGTCACCTGCAGACACTTAATATTTTTAGGTGTTGAGAGAGGGGGTCACCTGTTGCTATCAATGCTTTTGATGGATGAAGATGTGGAAGGACGTGTGATTTTGTGGTTTCCTACTTAGGCTGTAGATTTCTGGTACCAAAGGGCTGTGTGGCTGACTCTCAGAATCAGCAGCTGCCACCGTAAAATTTCTAGATGTATGTCTCACAACTGCTCCTCTTTCAATGACATCTAACTGCCAATAAGGGACACACATGTAGGGATGGCTCACCGAGCTAAAAAGGGGAGTACCTGTTACCCCAGCACTCCTGCAGGAAGATGGGGGGACGGATGGGAGAATTGGCGAGAAGTTTGTGGGCCAGGGAGCCTGGAGTACCCTGAATAGAAGAAAGGATAAGAGAACACGTTTTAAGGTGAAGGTGAGAATTGACTCCTGAAAGTTGCCCTCTGACGTTGACCCATGAGCTCTGATACGTGTGTGTGCACCCCCTCGAAATAAATAATTAAATAGATAAATAAGTTTTTCGAGACAGGGTTTCTCTGTGTAGCTTTGGAGCCTGTCCTGAAACTCACTCTGTAGCCCAGGCTGGCCTCGAACTCACAGAGATTCACCTGCCTCTGCCTTCCAAGTGCTGGGATTAAAGGCGTGCACCACCATCACCCAGCAAGAAAACACATTTTAAAAATGAAACATCAAATATTGCAACCACAAGAGGGGAAAGTTAAATTCACGAAATTGTCCTATTTAAAATTCTACTTCCTCCATTCCAGCCCCGCCACATTTCCTAGGGCTTTGGTGACAAAAGGCAAGATGAGTGACGGAAGAGATGACTGACAGCCAGTCCAGAAGCCTCTGACTGTGAACTGCTCACACTGCAGTTCCAGTGCCAACTTAGGTCAAAGATGCCCTCATCTGCGTGAAAAATTGACTCCATCACTGTGTTGATTAGAAACATGATCAGCATTTCTGTGGATATTGCTCTATATAAATAAAACACTGATGGCTAGTGACCGGGCAGGAAGTAGGTTGCCAGGCAGGAAGTAGGTGGGACAAGGCTGAGGAAGGAGACACTGCAGCCACCTCCAGGAGAAGCAGCATGTAGAGACTCTGGTAAGCCACCAGCCACGTGGCAAGGTATAGACTTATAAAAATGGGTTAATTTAAGATAAAAGAACAGTTAGCAAGAAGTCTGCCACGGCCATACAGTTTATAAGTGATATAAGCGTCTGAGTGATTATTTTATAAATGGATTGTGGGACTGCAGGGCTTGGGGAACCTGGAGAGAAGCTCTCCAGCAACACAGCATTGTGGGGTTTGCTTCCTGAACCCATTTGAAAGACAGCTGTAGAGAAGAGGAGGGAAGACCACTGGAGAGGCTTCTGCTCCTGTTGACTACTTGATGAAGACACTCAGAGTCCCTCAGAACTTCAGTGTGGGCACGTGTAAATCATCGATCATATTTCTTGCTTTTGTAAAGACGAGAGAATATAGAAGCAAGAATCTCACAGTGCTGACCTGTGGTGATATTTTAATTGTGCTGAAATGTGATTTTATTTGTATGTTAATAAAGTTTGCCTGGAGATCAAAGGTCACAGCGAGCCAGGAACAGAAGTCAGGTGGTGGTAGCCCACGCCCTTAATCCAATCACATGGCAGGCAGAGTCTCTGTGTGGTCAAGGACACAGACAGGCGCGGTGACAGAGCCTTTAATCCCAGTACCAACCAGAGAGACCTGGAAGTCTGTATAGACAGGCAGTGATGAGGAAGTCATGTGGCTAGGCTTAGAGCCAATGAGAAGGCAGAACAGGAAAGCAATTAAAAACACAAGCCACACAGGAAGAGGCCCTCTCTGGGGACGAGGTGGTAAGATAAGGTAGTCGTGGCTCTCTGATCTCTTTGGCTATTACCCCTCTCTATTTGACTCTGTGTTTCTTATTGACTAAGACTGTTTAGAATTTTGTCTACACTGACACATAATATGAACTTAATCAACAGCCTAAACAGAAGTAAACAAGAAAAGGGCCACTTGATACTACGTGAATACAGCAGTCTTCCCTGACTTGTGTGTACAGTGGCAATATGTGTCATTTTTAAAAACTAGCTTCTGATTTGCTGTGGCTCTGGGCTGGGCTGGGCCTCTACATTTTAACAAGATCCTGGGGTGTGTGCTGCTGGAAACTGACTTGCCTCCCATTGTCTGAGCAACACAGAGCTAGGGAGGGCGCTGATCTGATTGAGTTCCTGCTGTGTGCTGGCCTGCATGGTGTCTGTAGCTTCATGCTGTGCTCCATATTTACCATTGTGAGTTTGGGAATTGGTGCTCTGAAGTTAACCTAATAAAATTGTAGCTGTAAAATGGCAGAAGCAAAATTTAAAGTAGACTTACTTGCCTTCTACAGATTCATGGTCTGCTTGCTAAGCTCTGCTAATGTAACCATCCACTTCTTTGCAGAAATGCTTCTCTTGTGACACTTCCATATCACTGTACCATGCTGAGACATGTTGATCTTGCACAGGGGATTATGGAAAAGAGGCAGTGGGTTCATCGTGAGAAGGCGGTCATCTGTCTTTGATGGCACTGGATCTTCTTTGACCCCTGTCCTCGCACTAAAAAAGAGACTGTAGTGTTTCAAATTAGAGAAATGAACTGTGGATGCAGAGATGGCAGAAATATGAGAGAAAAAAACAGTCATGGGCAAGACCAGAAAAGACATTTAGCAAAATGTTTTTAGCAACATAGAAATAAAACAATTAAAAAACAATAAATAGTTAAATAAACCATTAAGTCTTCAGGTAGACTGAGCTATACACATACCACGCACACACACACACACACACACACACACACACACACACACACACACACACGACACACAAGATGCAAAAAAGATCGAAGTGAAAATTGGGTCATTGCCACCTACTTTATAGAAATAAGAACTGGGAATGAATGCTGTCAAATTGTAGGGCATCAAACTAGCTAACCGTGATGAAATGGACTAGTTTTTAGAAACATGATTCTACCAAAACTGACTCAGAAAAAAAATTTAAAAATTGAACAAATTTATGAAAGGAAAGGGATTGAATTTGTAATCAAAATCTCTCAGCTTTTAGGAAAAGTTCAGAATCAGATGGCCTCAAGAGTACTTCCCACCAAACTTTAAAAGAAAATTGATATTGGTACCTTTCATTTCCCCCAAAAGAGTAGGAGAAGAAAGAACTAACTTAGCCTATGTGGGTGGCATTATCCTGATACCAAGACTGGAAAAGGCACCACAGGATTACAAAACTAGAGGCCTTAAACTAAACTAAATCCAGAAGTGATTGACCAGAGACTAGCAAATTAAAAACCACAAAAAATTAAATCAATTATCTTATGTAGGAAAGGAGGATTTATGCCAGAAATACGAAGGTGGGTCAACATCAGAAAACCAATTCAATACACCTTATTAGCAGAACCAAGGAAAACAAGTATACAATCACCTCAATTGTTTTAAAACAAACAACAAATCCTTGATGTAATCCAGTCCTTTTCATGATGAAAACACTCTGTCAACTAGAAACAGAAGCAGCTTCCTTCGCGTGATGACAGGCACTTGGGAAAACCCATGTCTCACATCCTGAGCGAGGAAGGACTAAAGAATAGCCCTCAAGGGCCAGGAGGAACAAGACAAGCATTCCACGTTTCTCAGTGCTGTTTGTCGTTGAGGTCGAAGCTCTAGCCAGGGCAGCTTGGCAAGAAAAAGAAATAAAAGTACCCAAATTGGGAGAGAAGGAAGGAAACTATCTCCACTTACGAATGACACCATGCTACCTGTAGAAAGTAGAAAATCATGAACCTGAAAACTTACTCAGGTTGTGAGTGCCAAAGTTGCAGGATATGAGCTCAACACACAAGGGGCTGGCTATGTCTATGTAACAGCAATGAACGATCTGAAAAGGTAGTAAAAAACAATTTAAGCAAAAATGTATGACATTTATTGATTGTGTGTGGTGGCAGGGGGCTGGGGGGAGGACACAACCATGAAAAGTATGAAGGCCAAAAGACAACTGGTGTGGGTCGGTTCTCGAGGATCAGGCTTACAGTGTCAAACTTGGTGGCAAGAGCCTTTCCCCGCTGAACCATCTCACTGGCTCAAGCAAACACTTAATTTGTACCATTCAGAAGAATAAAATACTTAGGAATAAATTTAACCAGAGAAGTGAGAGACTCCTGAAGATTACAAAGCGCTACTGAAAACAAATGGAAAGATATCTCATGTTCATGGATGGAGAGACTTAACATGTCAAGATGCAGTATTGTTCAAAGTGATGCATAGACTGAATGTGGTCTATATCAAATGTCAACAGGTCCCCCCTCCCAGAAATGAAAAGGACAATACTTAAAATAAATTTTAAGGAAACAATATTGCAAAAGAATAAAATTGGAAGACTCAAATTTCCTGCCTTCAAAACTTACTGCAAAGAGACATTGACTAAAACGGTGCAGTTTTGGAATAATGATAGCCATATAGACAAGTAGAATTTAACCAACACATCTACGGATAATTGATTTTTTGACAAGGCTATCAAGAGCCTGCAATGGGGATAAATTGTCATTTCAAAAATGGTGCCTGAACAACTGGATATCTGCATGTGAAATGAAATTGCATACCTACTTCATACTACATACAAATATTAACCCAAACTGGGGACTGGGAGAATAAATCAGTGGGTAAAATGTTTGACATCCAAGCAAGAAGACCTGTGTTCAGATCCTCAGCATCCATGTCAAAAGGAGTGAGGAATGATGCAGAGACTGGCAGATCCTCAGCATCCATGTCAAAAGGAGTGAGGAAGGATGCAGAGACAGGCAGATCCTCAGCATCCGTGTCAAAAGGAGTGAGGGATGATGCAGAGACAGGCAGATCCTCAGCATCCATGTCAAAAGGAGTGAGGAAGGATGCAGAGACAGGCAGATCCTCAGCATCCGTGTCAAAAGGAGTGAGGGATGATGCAGAGACAGGCAGATCCTCAGCATCCGTGTCAAAAGGAGTGAGGGATGATGCAGAGACAGGCAGATCCTCAGCATCCATGTCAAAAGGAGTGAGGGATGGTGCAGAGACAGGCAGGTCCTCAGCCAGCCAAGCTCCAGCTTCAGTGAAAGACCTTTTGCTTCCATATAGCATGCAGATGGCTAGGTGACTACACACACACACACACACACACACACACACACACACACACACGCACACACACACATACACACACACACACATACACACACACACGGGCAAATTAAAAAAATGAATTGATGACCTAGTATAAATGCTAAAACCATAACATTTGTTGGAGAAACACATTGGGATAAGTATTCATGACTTTGGGTTTAGAAGTGATTTCTTAGGGTATAGTATCAAAAACTTGAACAAAAGGGAATAAATAAATAAATATGTTGTACTTCACCAAACATCAACAAAATGAAAAGTCAACAGAGGCTGGGAGAAAATGTTTGCCAGCCATGCATACTACTATGAAGAAAACACTCATATGTTTAATAAGCACCCGAAATGATGCTCAGTCACTATGGAAACAGTGAAACTTCAGTGAGACAGCATGTTACACCAACTGGAATTGTATCATTAAAACAGTGGAAAGGAAGCATTGACAAAGTTTTCAGGAAATTTCAACTTTTGTATATTGAGGAGACTAAAAAAAATAGCCACTGGAAAGTAGAGTGGTGGTTCTTCAAGGAGATAAATGAACTTACCAGTACTGCTGAACAATTCCACTCCCAAATACAGATGCCAAAGAATATAAAACAGGTCTTTTAAAATTATATGCATATATTTGTTTGCGTCATTACTGCACACAGTGATCAAAAATATGGAAATAATCCAAATTTCACCCTTAGGTGAGTGGATAAACAATTTGTGGTATGTACATACAAGAAGATATTATTTCACAGTAAAAAGGACTAAGTTCCTGATGTGTGCACTACAGTATGATGACCTTGAAGCATACTAGGTGAAAAGCCAACATGAAGGTTGCAATACAATTTAGTTTCATTTTTATAAAATAGCTAGAGTAAGTAAACTGATAGAGATAGCAGATAGGTGCTTGAGGGGGTCTGTAGGTGGGATGAAATAAGAAATAATATTAATGAGCATAGGGATTCTCTTAGGGGGTGAAAACATTTTGGAAGTAGGTAAAGTTTGAGGTAACCAACTGTCATGAATGTATCAGAAATCAGTGAGTTGTGCATTTGATAATTCATTTTATATTTTGTGTGTGTGTGTGTGTGTGTGTGTGTGTGTGTGTGTGTGTGTGTGTGTGTGTGTTTACTGCAGTTAAAATACTTGATTGGAGTAGTATTTTCTTTTTTCTTTCTTTTTTTTTTAGATTAATTTATTTATCATGTATACAGCGTTCTGCCTGCATGTATGCCTGCAGGCCAGGAGAGGGCACCAGATCTCATTATAGATGGTTATGAGCCACCATGTGGTTGCTGGGAATTGAACTCAGGACCTCGGGAAGAGCAGTCAGTGCTCTTAACCTCTGAGCCATCTCTCCAGCCCTGGAGTAGCATTTTCATGCAATAAAATTTCCTTATGTTACATGCCTATTGCTGAGTTTTGATATTTACCCAGAATTCAGGTAACTACCACCTCAGTCACAATACCTAGCCTATCTATTAAACATAAAATCACTTTGTGGTCCTTCCTGGCCACACCACCACCTTCACCACCCACCCCTAGATCCACTGATCTGTTCCTCACACTGAGTGTCTCCTATTTTAGAAATTCTTCAGAATTAAATGAACTCTTTCAAAAGGATAAATCCTTTGATCAGCGTATTATTGAGTTTCAACTATTTTTTTTTTTTTTTTTTTTTTTTTGGTTTTTCGAGACAGGGTTTCTCTGTGTAGCTTTGCGCCTTTCCTGGGACTCACTTGGTAGTCCAGGCTGGCCTCGAACTCACAGAGATCCACCTGGCTCTGCCTCCCGAGTGCTGGGATTAAAGGCGTGCGCCACCACCGCCCGGCTGAGTTTCAACTATTTTGTTAACCCATTAGGGGTGTGTTCCTTCTAAGATCCTGAATAGATTCCATTGTAATCCACACTTTTTCTTTTCCCCAGTTGTCACACTGAGTCATTTTCAGATTTTGGTTCTTTTGACTAAATCTACTGTGAGGAACTCCATTTAACTTGATGTGTAGTCACATTTTTATTTCTCTTGGGTGAGTGTATCTAAATTACCAAGTCATAAGGTAGATGCAGCTTTAATTCCTTTTATTTATTTATTTTGTTTTTTTCGAAACAAAGTTTCTCTGTGTAGTTTTAGTGCCTATCCCGGATCTTGCTCTGTAGACCAGGCTGGCCTTGAACTCACAGAGATCTGCCTGCCTCTGCCTCCTGAGTGCTGGGATTAAAGGCATGTGCCACTACCTCCCGGCCCAATTTTTATAAATTTTTTTCAGTCTGTTTTTTTCCCAGTGCTTGAAAAATTTTATTCTCCCAACAGAGTCAGCTGCACCAGCATGCCTCTTGCTAAGCCTTGACAAGATCAGTCTCTTCCAAATTAGGCATCATAATTGGTATAGTTGAGTTTCACTGTGACCTAATTTTTATTTCTAGACTAGCATATAAAATGAAATATCTTTTCACATTCATTTACTACCTTGTATCTCCTTCCATGAAGTCCTCAAATTTGTTTCATCTTTGAACTAGATTTTAAAGTTATTATTATTATTATTATTATTATTATTATTATTATTATTGAATTGGGGGTTCTTTTCATTGAAAATAGATTTGCTTCTTACTATATACTTTAATTATGGGCTTCCCTCTCCCACCTCATCCCAATTCTTCGCCCTTTCTGTCTCTCCTTTAAACGCAAACTGGTGATTCCCTGGGAACCTGCCTGCCACTCAGGCCAAGGAAGCAGGTACATCTCCACCTCCCTTTCCTCCAATCCAATCCAATCCCCCAGTCTCATCCCCCAAGCAGATACCCTTCGGTGGCCTACCTCCCTCTTTGCCCCCATCTCCAGCAGACCATGCAGATTGTCTCCTCCAACCTTTTTTCCATGCACTCATTCCCTTATCCCAGTCCCAGCTTCAGACATTCTTTGGGAACCCACCAGCTAAGCCTGCCAGGGAAGCAGGCCAGTGGCGCAGGTAGTTGAGTTTCAGAATCTCCCTCTCTCTCCTTTCTTCCAAGTCCTACCGCCAGTCTTATCCCCAGCTCTGTGGGAAACTTTCTGATGTGGCTTCTCCTTACCCTCTGCCCCCATTACCAGGGAACAGATCCTGGTGGAATGCCCTGCTTTCCTATGGACTCCCTCAGACTCTCCCATCTAGGCCAACCCCATTACTAAGTATCAGCTTCCAAAACCCAGAAACACATTGTACCCAGAATGCCCAGTGGTCACTCCTAGCAGGATCACAGAAGCATTCCCTGCCAGGCAACAAAAAGTACCACCCTCTCCTGAGAACTAACAAAAAACAAAAAACAAAACATCCATTCAACAAAGACAAGACCAGATACCAATATCTAAAATTAAAATCATCTCAAACTCGGGCGCCTAGATGTCAGAGTAAAAACACAGTCAATAACAACCAGGATACCATGTCTTCATTAGAGTCCAGCAACCATACTACAGTAGCCCTGAGAAGCACAACATGACTGAAGCACAAGACAAGGACCCTAAGACGGCCTTTATGATTATGATAGAGGTCCTTAAAGGGGAAGTACATTAAAAAATATATGAAAACATAAACAGTGGAAGGAAATGGATAAGACAGTTCAAGACCTGAAAGTAGAAATAGAATCAATAAAGGAAACTCAAATTTATGGACATTTGGAAAGGAAAAATTTAGGAACTGGAACAGGGAGCTCAGAAAATAAGCCTCACCAGAGAATATAAGAGATGGAAGAGAGAATCTCAAGCACTGAAGACAAGATTGGAGAATACATGGGTACCTTGGTCAAAGAAAATGTTAAATCTAGAAAACCCCTGGCCCAAATCATCCAGGGATTCTGGGACAGTATGCAAAGACCAAATTCATGAATAACAGGAATAGAGGAAGGAGAAGAAACCTAGGTAAAAGACACAGAAAATATTTTTAACAAAATCAGAACCTAAAGAAGGAAGTATCAAGGTACTATCAAGGTACAAGAAACACACAGAACACCAAATAGACTGGACCAGAAATGAAAACCCCCTCTCAGCATATAATAATTAAAACACTAAACATGCAGAACAAAGAAAGAATATTAAAAGCTGCAAGAGAAAAAGACCAAATAACATATAAAGTCCAGCTGATTAGAATTACATATGACTTCTCAATGGAGATTCTAAAAGCCAGAAGATCCTGGACAGATGTGCTGCAGACTCCAAGAGACCACAGATACCAGACCAGACTATTAAACCCAACAAACTTTCAATCTCCATAGATGGGGAAAATAAAATGTTTCATGATAAAATAAAATTTAAGCAATATCTATCTCTACAAGTCTAGTCCTACAGAGGGCTAGAAGGAAAACTCCAACTTAAAGAGGTTAATTACTACCACAAATACACAGGGACTAAATAATCCAGGCCAGCAAAGTGAAAAGAAGGAAAGCACACACCACCACCACCACCACCACCACCACCATCACCACCACCACCATCACCACCACCACAATAATAGGAATCAACAATCATCAATCTTTGATATCTCTCAACATCAACAGTCTCAATGCCCCAATTAAAAAAAAACACAGACTAACAGAGTGGATGTGAAAACTGGATCCATCCTGTTACATCCGAGAAACACACCTTAACATCAAGAATAGACATCACCTCAGGGTAAAGGGTTTGAAAAATATATTCCAAACAAATGGACCTAAGAAATGAGCTTGTGTAGCCATTCTAATATCCAACAAAATAGAGCAAACCAAAAATTAATCCAAAGAGATAGAGAAGGATATTACATTCTCATCAAAGGAAAACAAAATCCACCAAGAGGACATTGAAATTCTTTTTTTTTTCTTTTTAAGATTTATTTATTTATTATGTATATAGTGTTCTGTGTTTGCCTGCAGGCCAGAAGAGGGCACCAAATCTCATTACAGATGGTTGTGAGCCACCATATGGTTGCTGGGAATTGAACTCAGGACCCCTGGAAGAGCAGCCAGTGCTCTTAACCACTGAGCCATCTCTTCAGCCCGGACATTGAAATTCTTAACATCTATACCCCAAATAAAATGGCAACCAAACTTGAAAAAGAAATACTACTATAGCTTAAATCACATACACATGGACCCTGATATGGTGACCCACTCTTGCCAATAGACAGAACCTGTAGACAAAAACCAAACAGAAAAAATGGTGGGGTTAACTGACATCACAATCCAATAGGGACCTAACAAATATTTACTGAGTATTTCACCTAAACATAAAAGAATATACCTTCTTCTGAACACTTAATGGAACTTTCTCCAAAATCAACTACATATTCGGAAACAAAGCAGGTCCCAACAGATACGAAAACATCAAAATAACACCCTGAATTTATTTGACCACCACAGATTAAATCTGGATATCAACAACAACAGAAAGCTGACAAAATCATGAAAACTGAATGATCACTCTCCACTGAAAGAAAAATGGGGTCAAGGCAGAAATTAAGAAATAAAGATTTTCTAGAATTAAATGAAAATGAACACATAACATCTCCAAACTTACGGACATAATGACAATGGTTCTAACAGTCAAGTTCAAAGCACTAGATGCCTGCATAAAGAAGTTGGAGGTATCATACACTAGTAACTTAGTAGCACACCTGAAAGCTCTGGAACAAAAAGAAGAAATAACACCCAAAAGGACTGGTGGCAAGAAACATCAAACTCAGGGCTGAAGTCAATAAAAACAAAACAAAACAAAAAAGATACAAGGAATCAATGAAACAAAGAGAACTTTTTTTTTTTTTTTTGAGAAAAATCAGTAAGACTGACACTTAGCCAAATTAAATGAAAGGTCGAGAGATTACCCAAATTAACAGAAGTAGAGATGAAAAGGGAGGCATAACAGACGCTGAGGAAATTCAGACAATCATAAGAATATATTTTAAAAACCTGTACTTCACCAAATTGGAAAATCTGGAAGAAATAGATAATTTTTGATATATACCACTTGCTAAGGTTAAATCATAATTAGTAAGCAATTTAAACAGACGAATAGCCCTAGTGAAATAGAAGCCCCAGTGAATTAAAAGTCTACTGACCAAAAAAGGCCCAGGGCCAGGTTGCTGTAGTACAGAATTTCACCAGACTTTAAAAGAAGAGTTAATGCCAATACTCATCAAATTATTCCACAAAATAGAAACAGAAGGAATATTGCCAAATTCATTTTATGAGGCCACAATTACCATACAAAGACATAGCCACATAAAGACCCAACAAAGAAAACTACAGACCAATTTTCCTTATGAACATAGATGCAAAAATTCTCAATAAAGTACTTGCAAACTGATTGCAAGAACACATAAAAAAGTCATTACCATGATCAAGGAGGCTTCATCTCAGAGATGCAGAGAAGGTTCAAGATATGTAAATTGATAAATATAATCCACCATGTAAATAAACCAAAAGACAAAAACCACATGATCATCTCATTAGATGCAGAACAGGTCTGAGGAAAAAAAAATCAGTGAAACAATACTTTTCACAATAGCCTAAAAAAATATAAAATATCTTGAGGCAACTGTAACCAAGCAAGTGAAGACTTGCATGATAAAAGCCTTAAGACACTGAAGAAAGAAACTGAAGAAAATATCAGAAAATGGAAAGATCTCCCATGCTCATGGATCAGTAGGATTAATATAGTAAAAATGGGATCCTATCAAGAGAAATCCGTATATTCAACACAGTCCCCATAAAATTCCAATACAATTTCTCATAGACCCTGAAAGGACAATTTTCAACTTCATGTGGAAACACATACACAAATATAGGATAGTTAAAAAATTCCATAATACTCAAAGAACTGCTGGAGGTCTCATGATCTTTAACCTCAAATTGTACTACAGAGCTGTAGTAATAAAAACAGCATGGAGCTGGCACAGAAACAAACACACTGATCAATGGAATCAGATTGAAGACACAAATGTAAATCCACATACCTATGGACACTCTATTTTTTTTTAATAAAGAAGCCAGAAATACACACTGAAACAAAAACAACTTCTTCAACAAATGGTGGTGGTCAAACTGGATGTCTGCATGTAGAAGAATCCAAGCAGATCCATATTTTTCACCCTGCATGAAACTCAACTCCAAATGAATCAAAAGACCAGATAGTACCTGACAGAAGAGAAAGTGGTGAATAATGTTGGAAACATTGCTACATAAAAAGACTTTCTGAACAGAACACCATTAGCAGAGACACTAAGATGGACAATTAATAAATGGGACCTGAAACTTTTCATGAACTGAAAAGTTATTGCATTATAGAGAAAACCATCATTAGGGCAAAGTGGCAGCTTACACAATGGGAAAGACTTTTTACAACTATACATCTGAAAGAGGGCTAATATCAAAAATATGTAAAGCAAACACAAAACTGGATATCAAGCATATAAATAGCCCAATTTAAAAATATGGCACAGATCTAAACAGAGAATTCCAAAGTGAGGAAATTCATTTCCTCTTAGAAATGACCGAGAAACACTTAGAGAAATATCCACATCCTTAGTCGTCAGGGAAATGAAAATCAAAACTACTTTGAGATTTCATCTTACACCTGTCTGAGTGGCCAAGATCAATAAAACAAATGACAGCTCATGCTGGTGAGACTGTGGAGTAAGGAGGACACTCATCTATTGCTGGTGAGAGTGTAAATCAGTACAATCACTATGGATACCTGTGGTGGTATTGTGTTCCCCGAAATATCATGCATGCTAATAAACTTATCTGGGGTCACAGAACAGAACAGCCACAATATTAAACATAGAAGATAGGCAGTGGTAGCACATGCCTTTAATCCTAGCATTCCAGAGGCAGAGATCTACCTGGATCTCTGTGTGTTCAAGGATACAGCCAAGTACGGTGACTCACGCCTTTAATCCCAGGGAGTGATGGCAGAAAGCAGAATGGTATATAAGGCGTGAGGACCAGAAACTAGAAGCTTTGGCTGGTTAAGCATTCAGGCTTTGGAGCAGAAGTTCAGCTGAGATACATTTGGATGAGGACTCAGAGGCTTCCAATCTGAGGAAACAGGATCAACTGAGGAACTGGCGAGGTGAGGTAGTTGTGGCTTGTTCTGCTTCTCTGATCTTCCAGCATTTACCCCAATACTGGCCTCAGGTTTGATTTTATTAACAAGACCTTCTAGCAATTTGTGCTGCAGATACCAGCATGGTGGTTCCTCAGGGAAATGGGAATCAATCTACCTTAAGATTCAGGTGTACCACGTTTGAGCATACACCCAAAGGACACTTCATCCTTCTAAGGAGACACTTGCTCAACCATGTTAATTTCTGCTCTATTCATAATAGCTAGAAATTGGAAACAACCTATGTCCAACAACAAATAAATAAATAAATAAATAAAATATGGTACATTTACAATTGAGTGTTACTCAGTTGTTAAAAAGATAACATCATGAAATTTGCAGGTAAATGGATAGAACTAGAAAAAAATCATCCTGAGCATGGTAACACAGACGCAGAAAGACAAATATGGTATGAATTTTCTTATATGTAAGTTAAGTAAAAGGCAAGCAAGCTACAATCTGTAGAACTACCGAGGTTAGGTATAAAGTAAGAAAACTGGGCAAGGGACATATCTCCCTGGAAAGGAATAAATAGTTTTGGATGGATTAGAATTTATGATCAAATCAGGAGCAAGAGGGAAGAGGGGGACAAGGGATGGAATACAGAGAGGGCCAGCTGTCATAGAATATTATTTAAGGTGTGTTACTTTTGTTTATGTTGCATTTGTTTAACTCTGTGAAGCTGTGTTACTGTGCCTGTCTAAGATACCTGATGGTCTAATAAAGAACTGAATGGCCAATAGCAAGGCAGGAGAAAGGATAGGTGATAGGTGGGGCTGGCAGGCAGAGAGGATATATAAAAGGAGAAATCTGGGACAAAAGAGATTTAAGAACAAGAGAGAGGGAGGAGGACTTCAGGGGCCAGCCACCCAGCCACCCAGCTACACAGCAAACCATGGAGTAAGAGTAAGATTTGCTGAAGTAAGAGAATGGGAAAGCCCAGAAGCAAAAGGTAGACAGGATAATTTCAAGTTAAGAAAAGGTGGCAAGAAACAAGCCAAGCTAAGTCTGAACATTTAGAAGTAAGAATAAGCCTCCATGTGAGATTTATTTGGGAGCTGGGTGGTGGACCCCCCAAAGAGACAAAGAGTAAAAGCAAACAACTGTCAGCTATAGTTAAGGGCCATTTGAGGGATCATATGAAAACTAGTACAGTAGAAGCTTCCTAAGGTATGTACATATAAGAAGGAAATCTTAATGAAATCACCAAATAACTTGGTAGACAGAGCTACTGCCTATCTATCTTCACCCAATGAAGATTCAGTACTAGAAGTGGGTTACATCTAACTGAGTTGTTGGCCAAAGGAATGCCCAAACAACCCAAGCTATTGTCAAGTCTATTGGTTGCTCTCCACAAACTTACAACAAGGTTATATTGCTGAAAATAACGTCAACACAACTCATTTAACACCGAGAAGTTGATCTGGTGCCTACATAGGAAAGTGTAGATCTGACACCTACTGGAAAGTACTGTGTGCATGCTACCACGGGAGAAACTTAAATCCCAACCCAGCTACAATGGTGTCCTGATTGCAAGATACACTAGTGTAATGGTGGCTGAAAGCTTGTGCATATAAATGCCAATATCTTTTTAAAAAATTTATTTATTTACTTTACATCCTGGCCTCAGTGTCCCCTCCCTCCCCTTCCTCAGCCCCTCCCCCACATCACCCTCTGTTCCCACCCTCCCAATCCACTCCTCCTCTGCTTCTATTTAGGAGAGGTCAGGTCTCCCATGAGTATCAGCAAAACATGGCATATTAAGTTGCAATGAGAAGCACTGCCCCATGTATTAAGGCTGTGCAAGGTGACTCAGTATGAGGAGTAGGGTCCCAAAAGCCTGCAAAAGAGTCAGAGACAGCCCCTGTTAGGAGTCCCACAAGAGGACCAAGCTATACAACTGTAGCATATATGCAAAATCCAGCTAATATCTATTTGATTTAAGGTCTGCTTTTTTTCCCCCAAAGATTTATTTATTATGTAGACAGTGTTCTATCTGCATGTATGCCTGTATGCCAGAAGAGGGCACTAAATCTCATCATAGATGGTTGTGAGCCACCATGCGGTTGCTGGGAATTGAACTCAGGACCTCTGGAAGAGCAGCCTGTGCTCGTAACCTCTGAGCCATCTCTCCAGCCCCAAGGTCCACTTCTTGAGATGTAACCCATACCTGATGCTGCTTGGATGACCACATGGCAACTGTAAACTCAAATCTATCATTATGAGAGGCAGATATCTCAATTGTATTTTTGCCATTTATTTCTAATTTGAATTATTGTGTCTAGAGATATAATCTTAATTTTCTGTTACATTTGCATTTATCAAAACATGCTTTATTTTTTATACATGTGACTTTTCATGATACATGTTCTGTCTACTTACAAAATAAGCAGATCTTTTATAGTTGTGTGTAGTGAACTACAGCTTCAGTTAGGTCAAGCTAGTTGGTAGAGTTCTTTGTGCTTTTTAAAATCTACTTTTATTGACACATGATAATTGTATATATTATAAGGTACTACATGATGTTTTGATATATATATATGTATACACACACACATATATATTGTATACTGTTCAAATCAGGATAAGCATTATCTATATTCTCAAACATTTGAATTTTTTTGTGTGATAAAAACACTCACAGTCACTTTTCTAGCTTTTCTCTCTCTCTGTGTGTGTGTGTGTGTGTGTGTGTGTGTGTGTGTGTGTGTATGTGAATGTTAGAAACTGAGCACAGATTCTGTGTGCTAGGCAAGCATTACATGTTTCTCATAGATATTTTTGTTATGACTATCATCTTGCTATCTGTTTTCTATTGATTTATTTTTCATCTTTCTCTTTTGCTGTATTCTTTTGGGTTGAGTTTATTTATTTATTTATTTATTTATTTATTTATTTTGCTTTTTTGGTGAATTAAGTCATGAAATTTCTTACTGGCCTTTTTTTTTTTTGCTGGTTTTGCACTTGCTTACAGGTGTCGAAGTTTCATAACTGGTTTTATATTTCTCACAAAGAGAAATGTTTGTCTGTGTATTTCTGCATTGGTATCTTTGCCAGGTAGGGGCCATCATGCTGGTTATTCAGGACAGTAGATTGACTACTTTCCTTAATTTATCTAGGGTCATTCTCTAACCACCACAGATGACATTACTGATAGAAGCAAATACATTAAATGAATAGCAGTTCCCTGTATCAGTTAGGTTTAAAGTCACTGCTATACTAAAACCCTCACAGTTGCTAAAACAAAATGTTAATTTGTTTCTCTCTTCTGTCAGAATCTGACTTAGACATATTAGAGTTAGTGATATAATCCTGGGTGCTTTTTCTTCTAAATGTTATGCTATCTTCTGTGTTTGGATTACATCTTGTCATCTAGGCTGAACCACAGTTTCCTATCACACACAGGCAAGGGAGAAAGGCACGTGGAAGGCATGGCCCCTTCCTTCAAGAGCATGATATAGAAGTCCTTGTTGTAGTTTGTATTAGTACTCCATCATTCTTGGGGCTGAGTAATATTCTTTTGCATAGATATACTTCTTGTGTTTTATCAACACACGAGTCAGTGGACCTTTGAGCAACTTCCTCTGACTGCTACTACTACGAATATATACGTGAAAGTCTTGTGTATGTATCTGTTTTTAATTGTCTTGAGTATGTATCTAGCAAAGGTATTTCTAGGTCTTATATAGATACTATTTTTAACCTTTTGAAGAGATTATTTGAAGATTATTTTCCACAAAGGATCAACCATTTTACAACCAGAAGCAATATGCAGGGAGTTTAATTTCCACAAATCCTATAAGCACTTGTTATTTCCTTTAAAAATTGTAATTTTACTATAGACATCCCAGGAAGTGTGAAGTGAATTCTCTCATTGTATTTCATTAAGGTTCTCATTTTTCACTTCCCTAATAATTAATGACATCAAAAATTTTTTATGTACTTTTTATATGTTCTTTGAGAAATATCTATCCAAAATCTTTGACCTTGAAACTAAAATATTTGCTTTATTATCGTTGGATTGTAAGAGTTCTTTGTGTATTTTGGATATTAGATCATATAAAATATATGATTCAAAGATTTTCTTTTATTCTATGGGTTATTTTTCCTTCCTTACAATGTTCTCTGATGCATATAAGTTTTTAAAATTGAAAATCCTAGTTTATATTTACATTTTTAGTTGTTTGTAGTTTGTTTGGGTCAAAAATAGTACTTAACTGTCAACTTTAGTCCTGTGTTTTATTTTTTTCTGAGTACTATACTTTTGGCTTTTATATTTAGCTTTTTGATCTGAGTGATTTTGTGAGGTAAGGTATACAATGAGGGATTAACTTCTTTTGCATGTTGATAGTCAATTTTCCTAGCATTATTTGTTAAAAAGACACATTTCCCCATTGAAGAGTCTTGGCTCTCTTACCAAACATCAATTGTCTATGGATATGTGGTCTTATTTTTGGACAGTCAGCTCCATTCCGTTAATCTATGCCACCACCCTATGGCAGCCCCAGTCTCTTTTGGTTGCTTTAGCCTTGTCAGAAGTTTGAAGTCAGGGAGAATGAATTCTTCCACAGTTTTTAGAGAGAGAAGGGGCTAATTTGATTACCTGTGGCATTCCTCATCTTTATGATCAGTTTGTCCATGTTTACAAACAAGGCAGTCGGGATTTCAATCCAGATTGCATTAAGTCTGCATGTTTCTTTGAATAGGATTGCTGTCTTAAATATCTAAACCTGAAACTATGAGATGATGAGCTACCTTCCTATTTCTTTAAGTTTACTTTTATTTCATCCAAAACATTTTTACAAAATATTTAATATTAATATTTAATTTTCTATTAATTTGGAAACAGCCTGTGACCAAGCTTCATTTAAAAATCATGACATTTGCCGGGCGGTGGTGGCGCACGCCTTTAATCCCAGCACTCGGGAGGCAGAGGCAGGCGGATCTCTGTGAGTTCGAGGCCAGCCTGGGCTACCAAGTGAGTTCCAGGAAAGGCGCAAAGCTACACAGAGAAACCCTGTCTCAAAAAAAAAACCAAAAAAAAAAACAAAAAAAAACAAAACAAAAAAAAAATCATGACATTTATTTAAAAATAAAGAATTCATCTGACATTAAATTGCATTTTCCTGGAACCAGCACAATCAAGTATCCTGGCTTGAATCATGAAAGCACAGGTGCACACTGTGGATTTGACATCTCCTACCAGAATGTCCAACTCCTGAGACTAGTGAAGAATTGTTACTGGACTGGTTTCTATTATTTGTTTTCTTTACTGCTCTGTCATAAATTATGAATCTTAGTTATCATGTGCATAAGGTCAAAATTCATGTCCTTAATAGTCTTGTATTTTTTAAATATATAAATATTTATAACAGAGGCTTTCAAGCTATTTTTGTATTTCTATTGGACATGTGCTCTGTATTATGCATATTTTGAAGATGATAAAAATGCATCCTAAAACATTTTCCAATATAACAGCAAAATTACTGATATAGTTCATGACCACTTTTTCTTGATTAAGGCCTATCAGTTGTTTTGTAAAACTAAATAATAAAACAGGCAATAAAGCAAGTGTTCACTGCCTCCTCCCCATCATATGTTGAAGCCCTTTTATTATGATCTTTAATGAGAGCGGAAGACATGTTTAGGTGGACTATTGTACTATGATCTTATTTCAGTGTAAATGGCAGTAGTTCTAAAGGCTTCTAAAGGACGTCATTCTGCAAAGTGAAGTTTCCCATCCTTGTTGAGTTCATCATTAAATGTCAGACACTAACCACCTCTATCATGGAGAAAAAAATCTCAAGAGATAAGGAGTTCCATGAAAATTGTGAAATATCATACACTTCATAGTTGGGTCACCTGTTTGTAAATATGTAAGAGGGTAAAGAGTACCGTCTTCAGATGCAGTGGGAAAACGAAACATAACCAAAAGCCTTTTGACAAACACACCGACATAACATTTGCCACCACTTGGTGGAAGAATTTGTGGAATGGGTAGAAGCCCTTGTATGAGTGAGTTTATGGTCTTGGGTGTACGTTCTGGGGATACTAACTCTTAGGTGGTACATATTAGTGGATGACCATGAACTTGGAGTGAGAATCTTTTGCATGGCACCCATTCCTACCACTGGCTTGGGGTTGGTATTAGTCATCATGTGATCTTACTTGACAGACACAGAGACTGAGATTCTAAGAGGCCATGTGATGGTCTGCTATCTCTAAGTGATCAGCCATAGGCTCAGCTTTGTTGGACTCTAGAGTCCTGGCTTCTTTGGCTGTTCCACGTAAGAAACGAATTGTTAGGGAGTCACATAGGGTCTCGTGTTCAGTTCTCTTTTTGAATCAGTGCATATGGGCAGTAAAGTAAATTTATAAGAGAACAATCTAAATTTAAAATCTAGTGGCTGATAAAAATATATTTGAATATATATACACACATATTCAAATATCTATCTTTATCACTTATCTATCATCTATAACCCATCTATCATCTATCTATCAACTATCTATCAATCTATGCATCTATCTATCATCTGTCTGTCTGTCCATCCGTCCATCCGTCCATCTGTCTGTCCATCCATCCATCCATCTATGTATCTATCTATGTATCTATGTATCTATCTATCATCTATCTATCTATCTATCTATCTATCTATCTATCTATCTATCTACCTATTTATCTATCTATATCTGATGTAGTCTTTCTCATTATCTCACAATATCTTCTCCCATTGTGAGGCTAAGAAAAAATAAGCATGAACTGGCATATCCATACATTAACATGAAAATGATCAAATAAAAGGCAGAGAGAAGAGGCAGATTTATTTTTAAATATTTATTTTATTTTATTTTATTTTATTTTATTTTGTGTGTGTGTGTGTGTGTGTGTGTGTGTTATTAGGTTCTCACATGTGAGCACAGACGTCTGAAAGCACTGGAGCCCTTGGCATTGAGGGTACAGCTGGCTGTGACCAGTGAGACATGGAGACTGGGAAAACTTCAGTGCTCCAAAAGAGCAGCAAATGCTCTTAGCTGCTGAGCCCTGTGGGCAGCCCTGATATTGTTTTAGGATGGTCACTGAAGCTCTTTTAGATCTTACATATGATTTCTTGCTGTGAACCAAGACCAGAGCCTTGAAAAACACTGAATGGTAGGTTTTATTGCTCGACACTGTCAGTTTTGTCTTTGCTAGTGTCTCAGTTACTTTCTCCTATTGCTGTGATAAAACACCATGGCCGAGAGAGAGAGAGAGAGAGAGAGAGAGAGAGAGAGAGAGAGAGAGAGAGAGAGAGAGATTGGGAATGACATAAGTCTTCTGAGACTTCAAGCCACACTCTTAGTGACACTCCTCCCCCAACAATGCCACACCTCCTAGTTCTTCTCAAACAGTTCCACCAACTGGGGATTAAGTATTCAATATAGGAGTGTATGCAGGTCATTCTCACTCAAACCACTACAGCTGGATGTTAAGTTTATGTTGCACAGGTTGGTCAATTGTCCCTTTCCCACCAGGTTTATGTGACCTAAAATTGGAAAGGTGTATGAAGCAACATCTCTCTGGGTTTTCTACTATGCTATGTCCATGTAGACTGAGACTTGACAAGATTTGTGGGCTGCTTCTTAAGTAGTGTAATCCATTGTGAGGATATGTCTTGAGAGGAGTACAGGTTCAGTAGTCTGTGCAGGTGGCAGGCTTCGCCATGAGTTAAAACTGCAATGTTTCCTACAGGCTCATGTTTTAAATACCTGTTCCCCACCTGGTGGCACTGTTTGGGAATGCTGTGGAGCCTTTAGAAGGTGGAGCCTAGCTGGGAGAAGAAAGACCCTAGGGGCAGCCTTTGAAAAGTTACTCACCCTGGTCTGACTGGTTTCTGGTCACAGGTGATGTGAGACCCTTCTGCTCATCCCTCCTCTACCATGAATGCCCGAATGCCTCCCTTGCCATGGTGGACTGGTACTATTTGCCATTTATAGGAAATCCAAACTTAAATGGATGTTCTGAGTTTTCTCAATGTAACAGTCCAGCAGCGAAGCCTGAACTAGTTGCTTGTGTATCGCTGTGACTGAAGCACAAGTACCTTAGTGTAAGCATGTTCTCAGAGCAGCAGGAGGATCTGTAGCCCTCTTACTGCCTTCTCCCATTATGAGGCCAAAACCACATACTTACAGCATGTACAGAAATTTCCATGAGAACCATTAAATTAAAGGTAGAGTTGAATAGAGGCTTGTTTGTTCAGATTGTCTTTTTCTTAACTCCATATCCTGTGGTGGGTCCCTGTTCTACCTATGACCTTGAAGTACCAGCCCCTGAGATGTAGCCTTGGGGCTACCCTTAAGACCTGAGAGGCACATACGCCCCATTCAGTTCTCCCTTGCTCGTAGACTTGGATGGTGGCAACTGACTCAGGCAGAAGAAGGGGCGTGGGGCAGACCATCAGCCTTCCAGGACCCTACGGACGGAATTGTTTTATCCTGTCCTGTGACTTGTTCTCCCCAAAATTACTTCTAAATAAACAATTCCTTTATCAGTATCTGTAGATTATTCAGCAATAATATCCCATTTTAATTTCCTCAATTTTTTATTACATTTTAAAGATGTGAGTGTGTGTGCACACATACTCGAACACACGTGCACATGTATGTGGTACCATGACACACATATGGAGATCAGAGGACAATCTACAGGAATCGGTTCTCTCCCTCCACCATGTGGGCCCTAGGGATGGAACTAAGGCTTATGGCATCTGTCCTTACCCACTGAACCACCTTGCTGGTCACAGTTTTAATTTCTCATTGTTAGTCACTGTTAATTTTTCTGTGTCTCAAGATATCTGAGAATAATATGCTGCCATTAAGGGATCTTTCACTCTTCCTTTCAGGCTGAACCTGGGGGCCACAGGTACTGACACATACCCCCACATGAATGAGTTTATTAGAAATGTAGGCAATACAGGGAAATATTTCTACAGTATTGTTCAAGTGGAAAAAAATTAAAGTGAAATGTTGGCAAGCTTTTGGAATACCTTTTCAACATCTTTACTCCTGTAAATGAGCATGTCACCTATAATACGCTGCATTATAGACACTGAACAATGGTGGCTTTGGAACTCACATCCATGGGTGTTACAGTTGTCTGAGTGAGAAGTCTCTCCACAGGCTCACATGTTTGAACATGTGATTTCTAGCTGTTGCTGTTGGTTGAGAAGGTTATGGAACCTTTAGGAGATGGAGGTTTGCTGGAGAAATTACATCACTAGGGGTGGGTTTTGAAGGCTTTTATTCTTACTTCACTTCCAGTTCTCTTTCTGACACTTCCTATGTGTGGATGAAATGTGATCAGCCTGCTTCCTGCTCTTTCTACTTTGCCTGTCCTACCATCAGGAACTCTATCCTGAAACCATGAGCCAAAATGACCCCCTGTCTTTCCTAACTTGCTTTTTGTCAGAGTATTCTTTCACAACACCATTAAAGTAATAAATACAGGCATCTATCCTCATCACCACTCCAGACATATAGAACTGTCTTCTGCATTAACACAGCTATTATGCTTTCACAGTTTGTTTCCTAGAAGTTAAAGAAGTGCAAAAAAAAGGAGACTGATAAGAGTTCACCCTAACACTTTAATTTGTAGTAGAACATTTTCTCATTTGAGAAGCAATGGGACATTCTGAAGTTATTTTCAATGACGGAAGCTATGCTTTGGCAAGATAACATGTCTTCTCATCATCCTGCTGAGTTCTTTGAGAATTTTTTAATGTGGCACACTGGATTCTGTATTACAGCCTTGTAATTCACTTGATATATACGTTTGGAAAATGAACAGAAATGATGAATTAGAAAAAAAAAATTGGTTCCTCTGGGTTAAAAATAAAGATTGTATAGAAACTCAAATCCTCGGAGGTTTCTACAGGCAATAAACAGAGTCATTTCTCTTGTGGCCAATCTAAAACCATCACAAAACAACAGCCACAGATAACTCCTGAGTCCTCTGCTGACAGTTGTGATGTAGCTCACCTAATCTTCATAACTCCCCATGGGGCAGGTTCAGTTTCTATGTTGAGGACGGCCCACAACAGGCCCACAACACGGACTTGCCGAATAATTGAAAACATTCACTTTGCCTTTGCTTACTGGTTTTCAAAATGACCGTGTGTCTGATTCTCAATTTACATATTAATGAACCAGCACAATAATGAAATGTGTTTTCAGCAATGCATGAGTAAGGTTCCATTCTTCCTTCAGGACCTTCTGGTGGGTTACTTCAGGTGCCGCCTGGTAACTATGATGGTTAAAGTTGAGAACAATTCACTCAAACAGAATTAACTCTGAATACCACTGGGTACTACTGGGAGGAACAAGGGGATCCTTGGTTATGTAGCAGGCACTGTACAAGACTGTTGGTTGTATTTGTTACTCTCACTTGTCACCATAGCAACTTCTCTTCTGCAGATGAACCACTGAGGCATCAATAACTTGGACCAACACCACATGGCTCATAAATAAAGTCCTTAAGTTTCAAAATCAACATACAGTGATGCCAGGTATCAGATTATTAACAGCTTACTCATGTCATACGAACTGTGAGTTTCATAAAACAGGCACCATCTTCTTGAATACTGAGTCTCAAGCACTTCAGCAAACAGGAGAAAAATGAATGACCAGAGACCTTGTTACCTAAAGGGAATGGAATCACCTTCCTCTTCAGTGTTTGTCCAGTCCTTTCCATGCTTACTAGAAGTCGATTAAATCCTGGCAGCAGCAAGAACTAAATTCATAGAAATATTCAGTAAAAGGTTATATACTTATTTAGCCGTCACCATAACTAGTTCAATCAATCTACAACTAATCCTAAATGTCTACGGCAAATGGTCTAAAACAATGTGACAGTCCAGTTCTGTTCAATTTACTCCCTCAGGCCTAAATTGGGCAGCTCATACAATTTATGAGGTTTCTGGAACAGAGTTTTGCTTAGCTGCAATATCTTGTGTGGGCTGAATTTGGAATACTGTTAAACTTAGGGTCAATGCGAAGTTAAAAAAAAATTAAGTTTCACAAAGGAGCGTGTTTGGATGGCCTCTCTAACCTGGAGTGCGGAGGGATAAAGCAAGGTCCCTCACTACAAGATACATTTGAAGGTTGTTCTTTTATTGAGCTCTATTGTTTTAGCACGTGGAGGTACTATGTAAGAAATCATGAGTTCCACCTTTGCAGCTACAACTCCACAAGGTATTTTCAATAAACAATTCACTGGTTTTGATGTCAAACAAGTGGGGATGATTTACCTAGAGTCTTGCAATCAGATTTCTGTGTGGCTGACATCTCCCTGTGTCTACTAACTGTAACACAAGCAAAAGCTTTAAATATGGGGAGCTGGATAGATGGCTGAGACCCAGGTTCAATTGGCAGCACCCACACAGTGGCTTACAGCTGTCTGTAACTCCCGAGGATCTAACACATTCTTCTTTCTTTCATGTGCACCAGCAAGCAAACAGTACACAGAAACACATGGAGGAAAAACACCCATGTGCATAAAATAATACACGTAAAATATAGAAGTTAAAGTTGAATGGACTTTCTCCACTCCTAGCAACTCATGGTAACTGGCACTCTGATTTATTTATTTGCTTAATTTTTCAAAAAATTTAGCATACTTTCTTTATTGATTCTTTGGGAATTTCACATCATGCGCCCCAATTTCTCTTACCTCCCAGACCCCTCATATTTGCTCCTTACCTCTACAACATCCTTCCCACAAAGGAAATTAAAAAAATTTCAAACCAAACCAAACCAAAATAAAACAAACAAACATCTTCCCTCTTCCCTCCTCCATTTTTCCCGCCTCTCCAACACCCTTCGTTGGGAGCCGTGTGTCACACAGTATACCCATTTGTCCAGTCAGCATTACTAGCAAATGTTCATTGCAATGAGTCATTGGTCTGGTTTGAGACCTCTGGTTTCTGTTGGAAACTATACTATCATCGTTGGATCCTCAGCAAAACTCCTCCTGGCTATCCTGCGGCTACCCCCAGTCATGGACATCCTGCAGGTATCCTTTTGCAGGACCAGTCCCTTCATGAGCTCCAGCAGGTCACAGAAGGGGTAGATGTCACGCTGGGCCAACCCAAGGCTCTGAATGTGGGCGTGGGTGGCAGCTGAGCTGGTCAGTCCCTGCCAGTGGGGCCACCTCCCTCAGGCGAGGTGTGGAGCCAACTCTTCTAAGTCCATGCCAACAGGGCCTCTTCTACCACACCAGTGGTGAGGGGTAGGGTCATCTCTCCTGAGCGCAGGAGGGGGCCAGCTCTCATGCTGCAGTGTCCATTGAGGGACAGGACTAGCTTTCCCAGGGCCTGTGAAGGGTGGGGCTGGCTAGTATAACCATCTGATTTCACCATGCATGGTTCCTGTGCTCCCTGTGGTAACACCGGCCACAGACACCAACACAGACCCCAGCTGCAGCAGGACCACAGACCTAGACATGGGATTGCAACCTGTGGACTTGCTGGAATCTGGGGGCCATGCTACAGCCAGGGTCATACAGACCTAAGTGGCCTGTGCTGCCTCCCAGGGCCATGTCTGGGTGTATGGCCCTACAGCAACCAGGGTCTGAGTTGACATCTGTGACTCCTGTTGCCACAGAGGGCCATATGGATGTCTGGTGTCTGGTCAGCCACCTGAGACATGTCAGTGTCTGAGGGCCATGCTGCAGCCAGGGCCATATAGATCTGAGTGGCCTGCGCTGCTACCTTGTGTTATGGTGCCATCCGGGTCAGAGATGCAGCTGAGGGCCATGACTGGGTTCATGGTCCTTACAGCAGCCAGGATCTGTGTTGAAGTCTGAGGCCTGTGTTGCCACCCCGGGTCACACAGAAGCCCTGAACCTGAGCTGTAACCTGTGACCTTGTTGGGGCCCATGCCGCTGCCACCCAGAGCCATGATGTCATCTAGGCCAGAACTGCTGCCAAGGGCACTCTAGTTTATAAAAGGCCATTTTTTTAACCCAAGTATAGATTTATAGTGATATATTTATTTGAAATAGTGAGAATTGAACATAGGGTCTCACACATGCTAGGCGAGCACTCTGCCCTTTTCTGTCCCCACTTTTAAATTTTGAGACAAGATATCACTAGTGTACACTGGCCTTGAAGTCACAGCCCAGGCAGATTCTTCCATCCTCCTGTCTCAGCCTCCCAAATAGCTGAGTCTTTAGGCAAGTACTTTCATGCCTTTCTTAAGCATAGGTTGCTAGGTTTTGGTTTTGTTTGATTTTGTCTCTTACTAAGAGTCTTAATCTTAGTATTTACTAGCTCCTTAAACAAGACTATGAATCTGATGATCATGTCTGGACATTCTCAAGTTTCTGTCATTCCCTGCTGACGTGAACAGACAGCCAGGTTTTGTGGAGAATGAGCCACGCCTCACATAGCAGCTCTCTCTCTCTCTCTCTCTCTCTCTCTCTCTCTCTCTCTCTCTCTCTCTCTCTCTCTCCCCCCCCCTCTCTCTCTCTCTGTGTATCTGTCTCTGTCTCTCTCTCTCTGTGTCTCTGTCTCTGTCTCTCTCTCTCTCTCTCTCTCTCTCGCTCGCTCGCTCGCTCGCTCGCTTTTGAAAGCGTTACCTGACTGCCTTTGCTGAGGACCTCTCTGTGATCTAGATGTAGATGTGGGGAATGCATTTTGTGTGATGCAACATCTCATCTGAAGCATCTGGGAGCAGGGGTGTGGACTGCTCAGTCTTGTACTCTAGTAAGAAGATTGTTGGAAAGACTTCTCTTCCTACACTTCGGAGTCCTAAGCTCAGATCTTCCTGTGTGGCTATCTCTCAACCACTTGGCTTTTTATCTTTGTCAAGCTCAGGGCTCATAGCCCTGCCCCCCCCACCCCCCGCCCCCACTTCTTCCCTCAGAGACCTTATGGCTGCCCTTAATTTCCATTGGCTTCAACTGCCACTAACACTGCCTTTAATCTCCTCTGGTCCTATCTACAATTTTCCTAATCTGTTTCTCAGTGTATCCCCCATGGCTGACAGCACTGATGTGTAATGGGACAATTAAAACAGCACTTTTCTTTTCTGTAATTGATGCAGCCAATCATTGTGGTCCATCAGATGCTGCTTGTGGCGATCCGGTTCTCAGGTGCATCAGTAACACTGAATTCTAACTAAAGGACATGTCCTTTAACTGTGAGCCTTTCTGGACACTGAAATATCCTGACAATTTAGTACTAGGTGGGTGGTGTGTGGGTACAGTCATTTCTGCCACTGGGCCATGGGCTATCAATTCAGCAGCTTGTGACACTGTTGACCATTGCCTTGCTTATTTTCAATCATTAAGGATGAGGAGGCTGGAGCATTTTCATGTGATCTGGGTACTGGTACATGTTCTGCTGTCACTGGAAATACCAAGTCTGTTACTGATGGAGAACCGATGTTGAACTTTGACAATAGGTAAAGTGCTTTAGTCTGCCAGAATTGGTCATGGCTCAGAAAGATCCCAAGAGTTGAAAATTCAAAGAGAACTTTCATCCTGCATGGGCTGGTGGCTGATGGTAAGGAGGCTCAGTTCCAACTGAGGAGGCTTGTCTTGCTGGTCAACCTCTGTACAAGCAGATAACTATTCCTATCAGAGAAATGACTCTGTATGAACAAACTAGAAGTCCAGATGGAAGTTAGACTTAAAAAACCATATTGAAATTATTTTGAAAAAAAAAAACAAAAACAAAAGCCTAAATTGCTATCATTTAAAAAGGCTTAGGATAGCTAAAGACATGGGTGAGTGACTTTTCTACCTGATTAAGGAGTGCTACACATTCTAGGAAAAGATATTTAGTTTTCATTGGCCTCCAAAATAATAAGAATACACAAAAATACTTTGACCCCAGTTTATTCTAATTGTACCTTGTTGCCTTTAAAATATTTAGGTCTTAATGAACGCTTCGATTGCCTCCAATCCTAGCATTCTTTCTGTGCAACTGCTTTTAGGATACTCTTGCCATAATTGAGATGTCAGGATTTATTTGTGGCTATATATCTTGCCCATTTTACTTAGGATCTTGATTCCCTTAACTCCATAGAAATGTAAGTACATTATTTCCTCTCTGTGCTCTGATCAATCAAAAGTGTTTCTTATTACTTTGCATCAACCTTTGGAAGATGCCTTGGACTCTCAGTAGAGCTTTTGGGACTTGCAATCTGAATGTCACATGCTGAATTGATTCTTGCTTCGACATTTTTGTTCCTGTGTGTTAAGCTTCTTTCCTCTTAGGCAGCAGATTTCAGACCAGCTAGGACTGGAGTCTAAATCTGTTTTGCTGGGTTTGCATATTAACACCAATATAATTAAGTCATAATAAATAACAGAAAACGTTTGGTACAAATATTGTGGTTATTTCTACTTGTGAAATACTCACTATTTCCTTGGACTTTTTAGTTAATGCATTTTAATGTGGCAACATAGAAAGCCCCAAAATATTTGTGCATATTTTTAACTTCCTAATTTCTCAACTGTCTATAGTCTGTTTCTGTTCACTTACTCTTTCATTTCCAGAGGTCCTGACAATTGAAGGCTCTAACTGAGTTTCTTGGTGCTTGATGAGCATTAAATTGTATTTGATTTGAGCATCCACCTGGTTCAAATATTCTTTCACATTAGTTAATAATTTGAAATGAAGTATGCCATAAGGTAAAGAAGTCCAATTAGCCAAAAGAATAGGACAGCGCCCTGATTGTTCTAAGATGAAGCTTCATGGAACAATCCTTTGGGGAGGTGATGGTGTTCCCACTCTTAAGAGTGGCCCTGAAAGGGAGCCTTTGTGGTAGGTTTCCATTTGCTAATCCCAATCCAGTTTTGGAGTTAAGTGATATTTATCATACCTGGAAAGAATTTAAATATTCAAATTTTAGTACTTTTAACATTAAAGAAAATGGATAGGGAGAGAAAAGGTTTGTAGAAGAAGCTATAAATAACTGACACATCTGTGTAACAAATATAAGATTTAAAACCAAAGTGCTCATTTTGTAGAGTGCTTGCCTAGCATGCCCTAGGTTCAAGTCCCAGAACCATATAAACTGTGCATGATGACACATACTAATAATCCCAGCACTTGGAAGGTAGAGGCAGAAAGATTAAAAGTTCCAAGTCATCCTTGACTACCCAGTGAGCTCAAGGCTACCCTGGTATATATGAGATCCTGTCTCCAAAAGTATTTATATATAACTATCTAAAGTATAAAGTATAAATTATGATGGTATATAGTAAATAACAGATGTTAGCAAGGATTTCCATAGCTCTAAGAAGAAATAAGCAAAGAGGACTCAAATATAAGATAATAAAAATGGAAGAAATACAGTACACATGTGAAAAAGAACTTAAGTTCTGTGGGAATTTAATATGTGAAAACTAGAAAATATTTTAAGTCTGTATTAAATTAGCAAGTATATACAAATGGAAGGGGTTGAAGCTGATGAGAACAGAGTTCATTTGTCCACTCAGGTCCTGTTGAATAGGCAGATCTGAGTGGTAGCAGGTCTTCTGAGACATCTTGACTGTCGCATCAAGTGCCTTGACAGTGTGAATTGTTCTACTGAAATTTTATCCCCTCCTCAGAAATACTAGAAAAAGGTTTAAAAGATGCATATACTGAAAAATTTGCCACAATGGTATCTGTAAGATAGGTTGTAATCTAAACATTCAGTAAATGGGATGGTCTAAAGCAATTTCAAAGTGTCCACAGAGAATTTGTAAGGAATGCCAGCAAAATGACTCAGCAGGAAGAAATACTTGTTGCCATATGATGCAAGCCTGTTGACCTGAGTTCAACCTTCGGATGGGAAAAGAAAACTGACTTCACAAAGTTATCCCCTGATCTCCACACACATATCAAGATGCATGTGTCCCCCAACATCATACACATATACACACAATAATAATAAATCAAAATATTTCAAAAAAGAATCTATAACTCTATGAAAATTCTCATAGTAATGGAGAAAAAGAGGTGACTTGATTTTACGTATGTATAAAACTTGCATAATGAGGGTGGATGTAATGGCTCACTCTGGGAGTCCTAGCATGGGAGAGAATGAGCCAGACGGGTCATAAATTTGAGTTGAAATTAGCCTGGGATACAGTGAAACCCTGTCTGAAGAGAGCAACAATTAAACAAAAAGGGCCTGCCTCAAACACAGTCGAATAGAAATGGGAACAGGGAGGTGGCCCAGCTGATAAAAGTACTGTCTGTACCAGTCTGATGACTGGGTTTGATCCCCGGAATGCAGGGGGGAAGGAGAAGCCCTACTTCAGAAATTGTCCTCAGGCTTCCTCACACTCTCTACGCATCACACACACACACACACACACACACACACACACACACACCACAAATAATAAATAAAATAAATAGAAATGTCCTAGAATATTGAACTGGTGGGTGAGACTTATATTTTTCATGTTTCCTACATATTACAGCCTTTCTCCAGGAATGTATAGCTTTTATATTAAGATATAACTTAGGGATGAGTGTAGTTTATTAGATAGCACACTTGCTCAGCTTGTATAAAGTCTGAGGTTTGATCCTCAGCTCTCAAAAAACAGAGGTAGCAGTAGTAATAGTAGCAGTAATAGTAGAAGAGGATGTCTATAATCCTAGTACTCAGGAGGTAGAGGCAGGAGGATCAGAAATTCAAGACCATCAACAACTGTATAGTGAGTTCAAGGTCAGCCTTGGCTAAGTGAAACCCAGTCTATAAACAAGAGGAAGAGGAGGAGGAAGAGGAGGAGAAGGAGAAGGAGAAAGAGGAGGAAAAGGAGGAGGAGGAGGAGGAGGAGGAGGAGGAAGAGGTGGACAGGGACGAAGATGAGAAAGAGAAATATTACTTCCTGGGATTAAGGACTTAGCTCAGTGCAGCACATTTGCCTAAAAATTACAAGGCCCGAGGTTCATTCTCCAGCCCAAGGAAAGCAAAAGGCTGTAACTTACACCAGTGAGATATGGCACATTTGGTGTCTGGACCATTTGTGTACTGTGTAGTAAAAACAAGAGAAAAACCATCTTTGCTTCTCCTGTTGGTCCAAAGATCTCCTGGAGGGACTTCACTTCTGCTGTTTGTGGTGGCAGTGTGGTTTTAATGGTGCCAGCTCCACACTCGACTGGAGTGTGTGCTATGTGTGCTCAGTCTGCTTGGTCAATGCGAAGTTTGGGAGCCCGACTTCCCAACTCCTGTATTCTTTGCTATTGGAGTGTCAATCAGTAATGGACGTGTACTTAACTTATTGTCACTTCTAAGAATAGTCAATGATATTATTTCGTCATTGTACCTGAAATAGTAATTTATTAGGAAAGCACTCTTTTTTTCCAAAGTTTCTTAGGTAATTAACGTTTTAGTAGGAGATGGAATTCAAATCAGGAGCTGTTCCTTGGCTTCCTTTGGTCCATCATATAAAAGCATTGAGTCAAAGTTAAGCATTAAAATGGACACATTTTAGTTATTAAATTCTGATTGGATTATAATAGGTACTGAAAAAAAAGATGTGCTACCTTTGAAAATCTTAGCATAGAACATTTCAAATTAGTAAGTGATAACTGGGTTGCTGTCTTTTATCAATAAAAGTGAATCTTATGGGCTAATCTTTTATAGAAAACAAAGTGTTTGAAATGATGAGTTGATACAATTAATGAAAGCTGGCAATGGTTTTGAAACCTGTGCCTTTTGGATGGAATAAATTAACTCGAGGGCCATTTGTCTCAACATCGCTGTTTGCTAAAGTTCAGATAATTGTGTGGTCAGACTGGAGCAGTTATATTTCTGTGTTTGTTTACACATTGGTGCTTTGGGTTGAAAACGTAATAGGCCATTCATTTATTGCTGACTGGCTTGACAAAATTTGCCCCTGATGTCAGTGAAACTGTAAAGGGAGGTGCCTCAGCCTTATTTTCTGTGTTGCCCAGCAAGGCATCAAATACTTATTTAGGAGTTCTTGGTGAGGGTTCTACTTTCACTTTTTGAATGAAGTTATTAAAGAACATCAAAACAGCCCTTTGGAGTTCAGCAAAACCTAATTACACCTATGTGTGTATGTGTGCGTGTGCGTGCATGCGTGCGTGCGTGCGTGCGTGCGTGCATGCATGTGTGCGTGTGTGTGTGTGTGTGTGTGTATGTATGTATGTATGTGTGTGCCTCCCCATATATATATATATATATACATACACACAAACACATACACACACACACACACACACACACACACACACACACACACACATATATATATATATATATATATATATATATATATATATGCAGCCTCATTTAAAATGGACTGTTTGGCTGCAGAAGCTTGTATTACCAAGTTCTGAGCCCCAATATGAGCAGGTAGCACAGAGCCTGGACAAAGCAGATGCTCCTTCCTTTATCCTTTCAGAAATAAACAGGGTGTTAAGGTTTCCATGCAACCGGGAGGCCACCAGAGAAGGCAATATCACATTTGTGTTAATTTCTTGCAAACTGTGTGTGGTAGATTTATGATCTCTTCAGTATACAACCCCAAGCACTATTTTTATCCAGACACGAATATATGATGCTTAATCTCCTGCTCCATGTATGGGATACATGGGAGGACCATGTCCTCTAGCTGACCTTTCCCAAATCAAATCCTGAGTCTGAAAGTTGTAACCCAAAACCCCAAATCACGGGCCTTCGAGAAGTTTCCCTGAGAGAATCAAGCATTCCTTTTCTTTTCCAAGTGCATGTGTCTCTTGCATGCCTTCAGGAAGTGTGGTATCCTTGGCCTCAAGCCTTCCTAAATTTGGGGATACGTGTATAAGCAATGATCTCTGAGTTCCAACTTGATTGGAGCTTGAACCCAATCTCACCAAAATTAGTTTTCAAATCCAAATTCAATTAAAAACAGATGTTTTCAAGTAGACTGAAAAATTGGAAAAAAAAATGTACCTCAGGCTCGCTGCCTCCAGAACTGGTTGAATTCTCTAGGTATTTGTAATCAACACAAATGGAGAAATAAAGCATATTCCCAGAGTCTGCCCTTCCTCGCTGCCACACCAGACACTGGGAGAGCTTCAAGTCAGTGTCTTATAAGAAGGTGAGCCGTGATCTGCTGGCTGTGGCTTTTCTCTGTGATCCCCTTTCTAATCTATTCCAGATCAGGACAAATTTGCATCTTGGGTTAGGCACATAATAATTCTTATTGCTGAGAATTAGTTCTTACATCCAGCGGAAAGGACACATAAAAATAACTTGTTATCGAAAAAGTAATGGAATATTAAGGATTCTTGCACATAAAGTTTTGTTTAGCACATTCCTCAAAACTGCTTCTAAAGCTAGCCTAATGGCAATTCAGGAAACATTACTGAGTTTGGGAACTTTTTCCTCCCATTAAAATCAAAACCCCATTAAAGAATGACTGGTGGGAAGAGGGAGGAGAAGGCTTACTTGTGGACAAATAGTACCATGAACCTCGGTGCATTAAAATGAATGCATGAGGTCTTCGAAGATGAAAACCATGTGTCCAATTACTGTGAGCTCCACTGCCCCTGACGCGATGAGGGCAGACAGCCCTCATCTCAGTGTCTTAAAATGAGCATGTCTATTTTCAGAATAATTTTTTTTTACATTAAGCCTGGTCCATCATTTGATTTTTAATCTTTTTTTCATATCCCGGGACTCTTACATTCTTGGTATCCTTCATCTTATTGTGTGTGTAGAATGATACCCTTCAGAGTTCTCGGATGCATCTGTGAATTAAAGGGGGAAAAAATGAGATGTAAGTGCTCACTCTATTTGTCATTTTTAATACGTTTTGAGTCACTTGATTTATGATTAAGCATTTCTTGGGAGAGGAGAATGTTTAAGGTGGTATTTTGAGCTCCATTTAAGGCAATTTAGTTGTCATCGGGGCCTCCTTACCCCATAACCTTTGTGAGACCTCGCTTCATAAACTGGACCCAAACAATTGGCTTGTGTTTCAGGCAGACAAAACCTTATGGAAATGATACTTGCTAAGTGTTTTTATTGGACATCTGGGTAAGAGTCGGCCTTTGTCAGACCAGTCCCAGACCACAGCCAGCCTCACTTCCAGCACTCGAGGTGGCAGGTTCTGCCCTCAGAAACTCCTTTCTAAAATTATTTTCAATTGAGAACAAATGAGATTAATTTGGACTCATTTTCCCCAGCTCTCTGCTTTACTTCCTGATTCAGCGGCGGAGGACAAGAATGTTTCTGCTCACTCCATCACCTTCAGGTCAGCCATGTATGTCCAGTGCCTCTTTACCTTTCCCTCTCAGCAATCCACCCGGGATCAGTAGGATCTCTGTAGACAGAGTAATGCTCCTGTTATGCCTAGGTGCTGTGGTTCATCGAGGTGACGGGTGCGCAGTTCAGACCCTCCAAGGGCTAAGCTGAGCTCAGTCAGCTTGGATGCCAACTGCATTGTCTGCTCCAAGCATCGTCTCAGCCCAAACAAGTGTGTGGTACCAGCGGCATGAATCCCCTCACGTCACGTGGCTCACTATGAGGGAGACAGCAGGGGTTAGTACAGGTGGACCTGATTTCTCAGCCACAAACTCTACGCTTTATTTTAAATAAATAAAAGCAACAAAAGCAGTATCCTTTGTTTGCCAGAGTTTAAATAAAAGCAAGAAGTGCTGTGTACTATTTTCATTACTTCTGCCGTAACAGAGAATTTTATATTTGGAAAATAAATACCAGCTGTAATTGTAAGAATTCTAGAAAGTCCTGGCCCAAACAGAATATCTCTTAGATTCGAAGTTTGGGGCTGAGGGAGGAAATGATTTGGTCAATATGAAACAAAGGGGAAAAAAAGAGAGAAGAAAAACGCTCCCGAGTATTCAGAGGATGAATTTTTCCCTGTTCACACTGAGAAAATGTCCCTTTCCCCAACAGAGAATGGATCCACCGGTGGTCCAGGAAGCTGACAAGAAAAACAGTCCAAAACATGATACCCTCCCTCTCCTTCCTCACACTTTCTAGATGTTCTGGGTGTCATGGTGCATGGCTGAAAACCCAGGGCTTGGAGGCTGAGGCAGGAGCTTTGCAATTCTGAGACCAGTTCCAGGTATACTGTGAGTGCCAGCCTGAGCTACAAAGCAAGAAGTGTCTCAAAAATCTCAAAGCAATGAGTATGAAGCCCACAAAGGTTTCCTTTCCATGGTGACAGCAGAGGCATCAGAGATCTTACTAAAGGAAGTCTTTATCCTCACAGCCTCTAGACTTCCTCCGGGAGACTTCGGAATTGAGCTGCAAAAGCCGTTCCAGGGTACTGGCGACAAACAGTGCTTCTAAAGCATGTTCTAGATGACAGACTTCCTTTCACACATGAAGCAAGATTTTACTTCTCTAAGTCTCTGGGTTAGCAGCAACCTGCTCAGAAACCCTGCTCCCATCACACAGCCCAAGATCCTTGGGAGCTACGTCTGCCTCTTTGAGCCCCTGACAGTTTAGCAGTATTGGGTGAACAGATCGGGGACTTTAATAGCCTTTGTAGCTTTAGGGTTTTTTATTTTCTATGCTAAACTTGGAGGGGGGTGTTGACTGTTGTTTAATTCCTCTGAGTGTGGATCTTAAAAGCAGAGACGCCAGAGTACAAGGTGAGGAAGGCAAAGGTCAGAAGAGAGAAAAAGAAACAGAGCGCACTTGGACAAGAATGAGAGGAAATGAACTCATATGGGTAAGTAACAAGGGGGGGATGATGGGAAGTGGATTAGTTTCTTGCATTTCAGATTTAATGTAAGGGGGAAATGGCCCATGATTTGCAATGTAGTTCCATAAGTAGTGTCAGAGTTAATAGCCCTTTTGGCTTTTCCCCCTCAAAAATAGTACATCAGGTGACACAGTTTATTCTGCAACATGGGCAGAGATTGTGACTCGGGTTGGTGACATTGGAGGGACAGCCATTGCTGGCTCGTCAAGGGGGACTAGATTAATCCTCCATGCCCACTGCAGCTTCAGTGTGGCCCGAGAAGAGATTGGCTGTTAGATAGACTCCCTGGTGGGCAACAGGCAGGGAGAGGGGCCATGACTAGGGAATAAAGGCAGGGAAGCTCCAAGATGGCCAGCCTCTTCTTCAGCCTCCTGACTTGAGACAACCTCAGGGCTTTTGTCTCCCACCAGCAGGTCCCTGCTGATGGACTGGCTCACCTGACCTTCTCAGGATGCGTCACACCACAGTTTTGGATCAATCAGTCACCCTAGCTTTCTTCAAACTGACCAACCCTAAATTAGGGGAGGAAGACTCTTTTGAGACTTTAAACCCCCAGCCTCCGGAAGAGACTGGATGTTTGGCTCTCCGATTCCCCCGCTCTGCTTCACAGAGGGTCTTTTTCTCTGTGTGTCTGCTGCGCGTGTGTTTCCCCAATGAACACCTTCCTTTAACTGCGCTTGAGATATCTCTGCTGCTACCTGTCGAGCTCCAGGTTTCCCTGCCTTTTAATTCTTTAACAACAGAGAAAATGAACAGATCAAGACCCCTAGACTGTATCATCAAGATCGCTAAACCGTATCGTCAGCTGCGTGGATGCGCTGTGGGCAGAGGGATGCATTTGTGTCTGCCTTTCTGCAGCACATTCATCTGTGACATCCTATCCTAACCACGTGCTGTGGTAACAAAATAAAAAGCTCTTCTCCCAGGGCTATCTGAAAAAATCAGTGCGAGTACTGTCTCTGTTTCTAACTGTGCTCCATGGTTAGCGGCAGCTCCCCCTTTAATGTGCAAAATGAAAACCACTCAGGTATCCCCTGCGCGACACTGCTTTAAAGCGACAGGGTTAAGTAGGTTAGGCATTCCTAGATTGTTTTGTGGGAAACTGCAAAATGTTTAATTTCCGAAGGGGCCGTGCATAGCATAGTGGTCAATTGTGTGCGGAAATGGTTCTGGAGAAGATTGCAAAGTATTTCCAAAGTAGGCTTGCCTGACGCAGAAGGGCGGGCCTCACTGTGGGAGAAGCTCTGGGACAGGCTCCCAGCTGTGGAGTTGGGCCTAGACTGGAGAAGGGGTTGGTGCAGACGTACCCTTAGCCAGGGCCAGGACAGGACAGGAGAGATGGAAATGCCAGCTACTGTCATCTGGACAGTCGTGTCACTGTTAAGGTTGTGACTTAGAGGAAGGTACACCGAGTTCTTTGCTTATTAGTCTATTATTGATTGGTTCGTTGATTGATTGATGTACTCTGGATTGAACCTAGGCTTGATGCATATTGGGCAAGCACTCTATCACTATCCCTGTTGTAGCCTCTGTCCCCTTTGGATTTTGTATATTGAGCCTTGAATTTGTAATCTTGCCACCTTGCCCTCCTGAGTTGTTAGGATTACAAACCTCCACTGCCAGACCCAACTGCTTTTCCTTTGAGACAGTTTCTGTATGTAGCAGAGGATGGCCTCAAACTCTGTGTCCTATCCACTAGCATGCCACACCCAGCTACCCTGAAAGCAGACTGCATTGTGCACTGAACTCAGGTCTTCCGATGCTGTCCAGAGCGCAGCAACTCCTAAAGCAGTTCTCCAGCCTATTATAAGAAAATCACACTGTGGTGGGTACAGGTCTTCATTGGTGCAGTGGCTTTTACAGGGGCCTCTGTGCCAGAGAATTAGCAGTGGGATCATTAATTAGAAACATTAAACAAATAGTCACTGATAAACCCTAATTACATATATTACACACACACTTCCTTTTATAAGGTTGTATATTCATTCAGGAAATGTGATGTAAAGATGCAAAACTATTTTCTTTAACTCAAAGTCTGATACTGGGGTTGTCTTTCTTAAATTGTATTTATCATGCACCACGTACAGCTTGCATTTGGAGTTCTTTCCAAGTTATGGTTCCATTAGAACAGAAGAAGAACTAAAGAAATTCATCGAGTAACTTGAGAGCAGAACCTCCATGCTGCAGTTACTGTTTTTCTGTGACTTTTACAGCTTCTCACTCACACATCATTCAGCAGTGTTTTCTGGGGTTACCTTGTGGCCAGACCTCTTCAAAGTAGTCATTTTGTTTTCATATAAAATATAGAAACTACATGTTTGTGTTTGCAAAAATACCAAGTTCTTTTTTTTTTACACTTATATTTCATTGGCAGGCTTACTATGAGGTTAAATTGTATAAACAAGCTAGGTTCTGAGATGGAGATGTGGCTCAGTTGTGCTTGCTTAGCATACCCAAATTCCTGGTTCTGTATCCAGCACAACATCTACTGGATGTTGTGGTGCATACCTCCTCAGGAGGTCATCCTTGGCTACATGAGACAGGACCAGAGGTGGATGTGGAGGGAGAGGATGGAGGAAGAGGGAGAGAGAGGATGGAAAAAGGAAAGAAGGGTGGAGGGAGAGAGAGGAAGATTAAGAGAGAAGAAATATTGCTTCTGGCCAAAGTGGGCATCCACTCTTGTTGGGAGATGAATTGTGTCCCACTAGAAAACATAATTTGCAGAGATCTTGATTCTCTCAGAATGTAACTAAGTTTGTAGTTAGGGCCATTGGGGTAAGACCTTATCCAATATGACTGGTCTCTTTAAAAAAAACAAAAAACAAAAATAAAAACAAATGTAGTTTCAGGCACAGAAAGAGATATCAGAGAGGGACCTGAAACAGACAATCCATTAAAGACCTTCGAAGGAAGTTTCCCTGTTCTTGGACTTGGCTTCAGGAATATGAAAAGCAGAGTTCTGTTTAAGCCACCCAGTCTGTGGTCCTTGGTTACAGCATCCCTAGCAAACCAATATGGACTCCTTGAAGGAGGAAGGAGACTTTGATGTGGGATTTGTAGCTCTAAGTAGTTTATCAGTATCCCAACAAAAGACAAAAGGAACTTTAGGCAAATGGAAGAGTGTGAACATGGACTGAAGTGGGGCTAGAAGAAACTGGCCAGGCCTTCTCTGGGCTGTGAAGTGGGGTTAGAAGAAACTGGCCAGGCCTTCTGTGGGCTGTGAAGACAACTGAAGCCTTTGGACCAAATTCTGGGCCACAGTGTTGTACAGAAGATGTTGTTTGTTCCTGTAGTAGTTCCTCATTGTCCACGGGGACATGTTCCAAGCTCCCAAAGGGTTGCCTGAAGTGGCAGATATTACCACGCCTTGTTTATACCATGCTTTTCTTTTACCTGCGTGCTGTCCTGTGTTCTTTCTGTTGCTCTTATAAAATATGGTGATGAAAGAGACTTAGGGGAGAAAAGATTTATTCTGGTTACAACCCCAGGTTATGGTCTGTCCACTGTGGGGAAATCAAGGCCAGAACATCAAACAGCTAGTCACAGCACATCCACAAGGAGAAGCAGAGGACACTGAGCGCATGCACACTTGCTTGCTTGATAGTGTTCAGTGTTATGCCTCCACACTTGCGCAGTTTAGGAACCCCTGCCGAGGCAATGGTGCTGTTCACAGTGCTCTGGGTCATCCTTTGCCAATTAAGACAATCAGTCAATCACCCACAGGCCAATCCAATATAGATAGCTCTCAATGAGACTTCCCAGGGTGTATCACGTTGAGAATTAAACCTAACCAGCACGCACACTTACGAGAAAGTTTACAAGTGAGGCACAGCAAGAGATTAGCCACAAAACAGAACAACTATACCAAAGGTCTGTGGTAAAATTATCCAAAACTTAATAGTTGTTTACTTCTGGCCAGGTAGCTGAAACAGTGGAAGGAGTAAGCACTGTACCCTCTGACATCTGTCCTTTGGGGGACTGATGGCATTGGTCAGAGGTCAGAGGAAAAGATTTGCTGGGCAGAGTCAGTGCCCAGTATTTGCTGGGAGCACTTACAGACCATTCTTGCCTCACTGAAAGTCACCCCTCCCTCCCTGAGAGCCATTCCAGGCTTCCTGAGATAATTTACTCCTTAGGGGAGAAGGGAGTGGATGGCGTGAGTGGCAGAGTTCATAAAAAAGCACGCTTCAGTTTGGGCTTCTGAAGAAAGTCCCAGACCAACACAGCAGTGGGGAGTTTTGCCCCTTAGCTCTTCAAAACCTACAACAAAAACCTAGGTTTTTGTTCACTGAGCATTCACATTGAGGAACTAAAGCAGAGATGAGTGTTTGATCTTGCATGAAAGACAGTAACTCCTCACGGGTCTATTAAATCTTTGGTGCATAATAAATACATTTGGATAAGTGTAGGATGACTGTTTCCATAGTTTTCATGCTTGTAGCCTGTTGTATTGGAAGAGGTTTCTCAAACAGCCATTAATGTTAACTGCTCTAGAGCCTTGTGACATTTCAAAACAAATCACTTTTCAGAAACAGCTCCATTAAAAAGGAGACCCAACCAGGAGACATTCTGATTCAGTAGGTCTGGCATATATCTATTCATAAAATACTCTGGGTGATTTAACATACAGCTAGTGTTGAAAAACCCCCCGATTATATTCAACCTTCTAAATATTTATAACAGCTCTGAGAGCAAGATTAAATTTGATACCATAGATTTTTCTACTTTAAATCCTTACGATCCTAATTTTGTCAGACCTTATTAGCATATTTAGGAAGAGTGTTTTCCAATCCAAGATTCAAACTAATAACTTCCAAATGGCCACTTGGGGCACTGGGTTTTAATTTTGAAAGACCACCTCCTCTTCTTGATGCTCTCAAGGTCTGAACAGCTAAGAGGCAAAACTACCTGAATAAAAGACAATCTGTTTACCAAATCATACTCCTGCCCCAGAACTACCCCCAATTAAGCCCAATCAAGTAGAAACACCAAGCTCCATATAAAAACATAGCAGATGGGAATATTGTCCATAAATTTAGGATGTGCTGGAAATGGGCTTTATTTTGCTATAATTTAATTTCTACTTCCCATTTTGTTAGGTGACTAAATCTTAGTACTAGTCAATAAAGAGTATTTCCCATCTCTTTCCCAAGGGCTGCAGTGAGTTATTGGAAATTTAAATCATAGCAAGGCATGGGGGCAGGGAGAGAGGTTGTCATCTGATCTGAATTACCATTGTTCCTGCTGGCATCTACGGAAAGGTCTTCCTTTACGGTCCTTCCTGTCCTGTTATGATCCGTATTCCACTGGAAGGCTTCTGTGGTTGTCACTCACATCCAGGCATCTCCCCCGTGGGAAAGGATGAGCCTGCTGTTCCCTTCCCACCCTGAGCCAGGGTAGGCTGTGTGCTTCCTCCAGCAAATGTGTTGCTAGAAGAGGCAGCCGTTTCTATCCTGAAACCTGGCCATTCCCCAGGCTCTGCGCAGGACAGAAGGATGCCTTTCTCCTATTACCGGGTCCTCAAATCTCCATGGGCTTGCAGTCTCATGCCCCCACTACCAAAGTCTCCTGCAACCCCCCTCCTTCCAGTGTCATTGGGACTCTTTCCTAATCTCCACAAAACAAGTCTTGCGCTAACACAGTCAAGTGTTTCTGCAAATGTGCTATATGATTTATGCACAAGTGTTTTGTGGGTTGAACTTTTGAACTAACCATAGAAGCCTCCTTAGGCTACTCTTTTTTAAGGCACCTTTTCTTATCCCAGAGAGAGGCTACAAGCCGGGACATGGAAGTGGGAAGAGAAAATAAAACTTCGAGTGATTTGGCCTTAGCTAAACTTACGACCAAAATCTGGACATCCCTGTCTTTGGTAGTTTAAAGAAAAACTAAAAACCTTGACACAATGCGGCAAATACAAAGAACTGAGTTAGGCAAAAAGTTTTTAAGTTGAACCATGAAAAAAAAATAAGATGTTTACCTAAAAAATATCAAACATATAAATAGCACGGTTGGAGTGGAAGGTCTTTCCCTGATGTTTATGTTTATTCTGTATCTTGTTCATGAAATTATTTTTTTCCTGGTGTGTAATAATTTTGTTGGAGAAATAATGGCTTTAAACTTTTACGGTTATCTCCTACAGACTATCACCTTAATCTCAGAGACATGCTTGCTTGGAATGGGAAATTGCATTTACTCACCATAAGTTTGTGGAAGGAAATTGAATTTGATAGAATGTTTATTGCTAGAAATCAAGTTCACTCACCTAAGTTTGCAATGCACACACCAGCCCTGTGGTCTCCCTAACTTCATTCTGTTACTTCACTCTACAGAAGGCCTTGACTTCATTTAATTAAAAAGCATTAAGCTAGCTACTTAGCTTTTTCCTATAAGCCTGTTTGGAAAACCAGGAGACTATCACATAAATAGTTTTAAAGAGATATATGGATAAATTTTATGATCTATTGAAAAAGGAATGATCAAGGAAAAAAATATTGATGAGCACTTCATTCACATTGTGTTTTATCACAGAAGTTTAGCTGTGCTTCTAATATACTATATACCTTCAAAATGATGTCATGGGTGGCAGTGCAGAAGAACCAGAAAAAAAGGTGAGGGATTTGTTTTTTCTAAGCTGAAGGATAGATACATTCATGTGTTTGATCCTGCGTTAGTGCTCAGGGCCCTTCTGTCAAAGAAGAAAGTTCATTCTCATGTGTGCAGTAGGCATGGTCTCTCCTTCTATCACGTACATTTCACAAGGGCAAAGACTCGGCTTGTTCTCTACCTGGACTTCTGCCCTGCTGGAAAGGAGGCAGATCTTAGTAAAAAGGTGTCACAGTGGTTGGTGTGCCAACATCAGCCATGGTTATCATTAGAGCACAGACCATCTCTGGACCCTTCAAACTCTGCACCTGAGGCATCTGTTAGAATTCTCCAGAATGCTTGCTCTGTTATGCTGTAGCTGCCCATTTCTGAGTTAATAAACTCCACTCCTCTGCCTGAAAGGGTACATTTGTCTATTTTCCTGTAAGTAGTTGGCATAATTTTGGAATATTGGTGGTCAGTGTATCACACCTGCGAGCCTGGAGGGGGAGGAAGAACAAAATTCTCTGCCTCTCCACTTTCGTTCCTTCATGGATTATTTCTGCAAGGTCACATGCCTGTAGGAGATTGAGCAAAGTGGACACACAGTTGTGTTGAATCACTACACAAGACAAATTCTTACTGTCTTTCCTTTTCTGTCATGTCTTTGCTCCTGAGTCTCTCGGGCCTAAATCTAAGGTGAGGAGTTTAAAATTTATTATGTTTTCAAATGTTTGGAAATTATGGAAATAATAAAGTAAGTCTAACCTTTTTCCTTCTTATTATACTGCACCTTGGAAACTGGTGTTTAAATTTAATGTTTGGGGAGAGAGAGAAGGGATGCATGAGCATGCCAGTGTGTGCATTGCTTTTGTTTAATGTGAATTCCAAACTTGCTTAGCTCCCATGACTTTCAACAGCTTCTCTAAGTATGGCATTTCACGTTCTTTCGAGACTATAAAGTTGAGTTCTATGAACTGAGGTTCTATTCTGTTTTCTTATTCAGTATGAAAAGTAATTATAGCATGACTGGAACTTTTAATTTTATTTTTTAAACTTGCTGCATCTATAACTTTTTTTTTAAATTCATGATGAATCATTTTTGGTTGATAACTATAATCACATGAACTTATAACTTATTTTACTTTTTAAGAATCATCAACTCCCGCCGGGCGGTGGTGGCGCACGCCTTTAATCCCAGCACTCGGGAGGCAGAGCCAGGCGGATCTCTGTGAGTTCGAGGCCAGCCTGGGCTACCAAGTGAGTCCCAGGAAAGGCGCAAAACTACACAGAGAAACCCTGTCTCGAAAAAAAAAAAAAAAAAAAAAAAGAATCACCAACTCCCCTCAGGGCTCAGGGAACCATGTGAAAGAGAAGGCAGGAAGATTGTAAAAGCCAGAGGGGATAAAAGACACCAGGAGAACAAGACTTTCTGAATCAACTTAGCAGGGTTCATATGAGCTCACAGAGAAAGAAGCAGCAAGCACAGTGCCTATATGCACCTGAACCAGGTCATATATATTTTTATGGGTCTCCTGACTGTGAGAACGAGGGGGTCTCTGACTCTTGTGCCTGCTCTTGGGACTCTTTTCCTCCTGATGTGTTGCTGTGTTTAACGTTAATACAATAATTTTTGTTTCATCTTATTATATTTTGTTTCATCATATTTGGTTCTTATCTCTTAGAAGTCTGTTTTTTTTTTCTAATAAAAAACAGAATGGGAGTAGATCTGGAAGAGAGGGAAAGAGCAGGGAGAAATTTGGTGGAGTAGAGGCGAGGGAAAAGCTATAATCAGGATATATTGTATAAGAGAAGAATCCATTTCCAATAAAAGGAAAAAAAGTGGGGAAAAGTATCAGCAAGTTTTCTGTAGCAATATGTCAACTACCACAAACACCTGATTTATGCCATTATCTGGTCTTATCCTACTATTTATCCGCTGTTTCAATTGTACTTTTAAAGTGAGTACCAAAATGTATTAGTATCACAAAGGTCACAAGAGCTGAGATCCTTGAGATTTTGGCAAATCTGGTTCATCAAAATTTCCATGGTAAGACTTTGCAAAAAAAATTGGTCTTCTATTTGGGGGATGAAAACAAGAATTTATTAAAACTGAAATACGAATATTGGATTATAGATTATTGTCCATGTTCCTTTCCCCAGGATGTTCCAATCTTAGTTACTCAAAGATTCCAACACCAACAAGGAAATTGCATTGTAGCTTTGGGACCCCATATCCTTTATAAATCCCACCTTCTTCAGACAGGTAAAATTCTATCTGGGTATTATATTTGCTTACATTATATAGCTACGAATATTTATGAAGGAGATTTGCTTTATAAGTCACTTCCAAGATTTGTCTTGTTTTTGTTGACTTGCAACATTGACTCACATTGCTTTTAAACTGAAATTTGGATATATAATGTCTACAACATAACTATGATTTCCATATGGGTTGAGTCAAGTAGCATATATAAAAAGAATTAAGTCCTCTGGAACATTCTACATTCAAAGGGATAAAATTTAAATTATATTTTCTGTTTTGTGATACATTGCTTGGTGTAAAATATTTAGCATTTTGCTTGGCAGTCTGCTGATCCTCAGTGAAGTTAGCTATTGTTATTGTAAACTTTAAGGGCTCCTACTTTTTGGAGATCTCCTTCTTTCTCTTGACTAATGGAAGCACTTTGTAGGTGACATGTCAAATAATCTAAAAAGGTAGGGGTAAAAGGAATAAGCCAAGCTCCACATCTTATGTTGTTCGAATTCCTAAAGGCCTTATAATAAAAACCTTGGGGTCTGATATTGGGGTGAAAGCTGAAGGATCAAAGAAACAGAGCAAGCCACAGCCACCACCTCTTACCTCACCAACTCCTCAGCCTGAAAGAGCCTCTAGCTGAAAGAAACGCTTCTGCTGAAAAGCCTCAGCCAAGAGGCCTCTAGTGGAATGAGCTTCCTTAGCTGAAAAGGCTTCTAGTTCACGTCTCCTCGTGCTTTATATACATACCTTTCTCCACCCACCGTATTACTTACTTCTTAGCACTGGGATTAAAGGTGTGTGACCCCCAAGTATTGGGATTAAAGGTGTGTGTGCCACCACTGCCTGCCATCTATGTTTAATCTACTGGCTTGTTCTGTTCTCTGATCTTCAGGTAAATTTTATTAGGGTATACAATATATCACCACATCTTATGTGTGAGGACAGTGGTGTCACAGGAAATTAAACGACTTGCCAACATCCTATGAGTGAAATAGAAAGTATAGAACACATTCTCTGACTTTCAGTGTGACATCCACCAGCTTTGGGCCAGATCTTCTCAGGCAGGTGACTCCAAGCAAAGCCTCAGTCTCTCTCACTGTGCCTGGAGCTCATCTATTTGGTTGGAGTGGCTGGCAATTATCTCTGGGGATCTTGCCTGTTTCTGCCACTGCAGTACACATGGATGCTGGAGATCCAGGTCTTCATGCTCACACAGGAGGCTCTTTATTGACAGAGCAGTCTCCCCACTCCTCAGATCTTTACTATTATTTTGAAATTAGAAACAAATGGATAATGGCTTCAAATATTTTGTCTTGGTTTTCAAATAAAATTTCTGTAAGAAGAGAAGTAAATTCCCTTAGAAATAGATTTCAATTATTCTTTGACACTGTATCTTGATCATCTACCCACAACTTTCCCTACGAAACTCTCAGACATCTTCAACACTTTCTTCCCTTATCTTCCTGTCCTCTTCTTTTGTTTGACCCACTGAGTACAATTAGTGCTGCCTTCATGAACATGCCAGACCTATCAGTATACATATCCCAGAGAAAAATTCTCCCCCTGTAGTAGTCATCAATTGCCAAATAGTTCCTCAGATATGACTAAAATCTGATGAATTTCCCCCTTAATCCAAGCTGGAATTATTGGCGGGATTGATCGAGTGTAGGCATTCAAACAATTGTAGCTGCTCTGTCTGAGTTCATGAGTGCAATGGCCATACTGTGCTCAGTGTTTCATAGCACTGCTCTCCATACTCTGGCTTTTACATTATTTCTGTTCCTATTTCGTGATGTTCCCTGAGCCTTGAGGGGAAGGTTATATAGATGTCTGCCTATGGCTAAGCACTCTAAACAGTAGATTACTCTCATACTCTAACCAGTCATAAGTCTCTGTATTGACTTCTGACTACAGCACAGAGGTTGAGAACAGCACTGTGGTGGTTTGAGCAGGAATGGCCCCCATAGACTCATGTGTTTGGGTGCTTGGCCCATAGGGAGTGACGCTATTAGGAGATATGGCCTTGTTGTTGGAGGAAGTGTATCACTCTGGGGGCAGGCTTTGAGGTCTCATATGTGCTCAAGCCACTCCTAGTGTGCCAGTTTCTCCCTGCTGCCTGCAGATTCAGATGTAGAACTCTCAGCTCCTTCTCCAGCACCATGTCTGCTTGCAGGCTGCCATGTTTCCTGCCATAATGATAACCGACTAAACCTCTGAAACTGTAAGCCAGCCCCAATTAAATGTTTTCCTTTAGAAGAAAAGGTCACAGTGTCTCTTCACAGAAATTGAAACTCCAAGACAAAGCACTAATCTATGGATATAAACATAAATATTTAGAAGACAGCTTGATTGTCAGCCATCAGCATTTAACTAAACAACAGTGGTAGGTTCCTCCATACCTTTAGAGCCTATGACTTAGATTAACCCCAAACCATACTATGTTCTTCCCCATTCTTCTGATCACATGTACACTTACACTTTTAACACCCAATATTACCCAATACTTTCAAATTATGTGTTCTACTATCCTGTCTTACCTTAATCCCCAGCCCATCATACATCCTTTCTAGCTTTCTGGCCTCTACAGACACTCCAAATTAAACACCTCTATCTAAAAATTCAAAGCTAGAATTTACATATGAGCAAGAGCATGCAGTATGTGTCTTCCTGGGTCTAGATTATCTCATTTAGTATAAATTTCCAAGTTCCATCAATTTTCTATACATTCCATAATTTTATTTTATGGCTAAATAAAATTCCCTTGTGCATATGTGCCACATTTGTATTTTCTGTTCATCATGAAGGATGTTCAGGCAGATTCCTTTCCCTAGATAATAGGACAATGAATGGATGTGTAAGAATCTCTGTAGTAGGAGATGGAGTCCCTTTGGTATATGCCAGAAGTAGTATAACTAAGACATATTGTAGTTCTAATTTTTGGTTTTTTAGAAGCCTCCACACTGACTTCAATAATGGTTTCACCAGTTTGTGCCCCACACCGCAATGCATAAGAGTTCCTCATGCCACCATTAGTTGTAATTTGATGGTAATTGTCCTACCTAGGGTGAGATGGAATCTTACAGTGGCTTTAATTTGCATTTCCCAGCTGGCTAATGATATGATTTTTTAAAATAATTATTAGCCATTTGCATTTCTTGTTTTGAGAAATGTCATAGCCCACTTATTGATTGAGTTTTTATTTATGTTTAGTGTCATGTGGTCTTTGTATGTTCTAGATATTAATTCTTTCATGGATATACAGCTGACAAAGATTTCATTCCATTCTGTAGGCTATCTCTTCATTTAATTGACAGTCTCCTTTGTTTCAAGAAGCTTTGTAATTTCTTGACTTTCCATTTTTTGGTATTGACTTTGTTTTCTGAGCAATCAGAGTTCTATTCAAAATGTTTTTTTGTTTTGTTTTGTTTTTTAACTTATTCTTGTGCCTTGAAGTACACTTGGATTGCTCCCTACATTTTTTTCTATCAGTTTTAGAGTTTCAGGTCTTACAATGAGGTCCTTAATGCATTTGGAGTTGCTTTTGTGCAGAGATAGATCCAGATTCATTATTCAATATGTAGGTACTCATGTCTCCAGTTCTTTGGTTGAATATGATGTCTTTTATCTAATGTGTATTCTTGGCAACTTCATCAAAAATCAGCTGGCTGTAGTTGTGTGGCTTTGTATCTGGGTCCTCCTTTTGTCCCATAGATGTATGTGTCTTCTTTTGTACCAGTGCCATGTCTGTATTACTATGACTCTGTACTATAACTTGAAATCAGGTACCATGATGCTACCAGCAGTATCTTTTTTTGCTCGGGTCTGCTTTAGATATTGGACTTCTTTTGTGCTTCCATATGAATTTTAAGATTTTTTTCTATTTCTGTGAATAACATCACTGGAATTTTGACTGAGATTGAACTAAATCTGTAGATTGCTTTTGGTAGGATGGCCATTTCATGATTACAGTTCTTTTGATCTGTGAGCATGGGAAGTCTTTCCATCTTCTAGTGTGTTCCTCAAATTCTCTTTTCGGTGTTTTAAAGGTGTTACTTTAGAGGTCTTCCACGTTCTTGGTTAGGTTTATTTCAAAGATTTTTGTTGTGTTTTTGTTTATTGGCATCTTTCTTTCTTTCTTTCTTTCTTTCTTTCTTTCTTTCTTTCTTTCTTTCTTTCTTTCTTTCTTTCTTTCTTCTTCCTTCCTTCCTTCCTTCCTTCCTTCCTTCCTTCCTTCCTTCCTTTCTTTGCTTTGTGAATAGAATTGTTTTATTATTTGTTTTTCTCACTGTGTCTGTCATTGGCATATAAGAAGGCTATTGTTTTTTGTATGTTGATTTTGCATCCTGCTACTCTTTCAGTTCTAAGAGTTTTTTTTAATTGATGTTTAGGGTCTCAGTTATAGATTAATATATCCATAAATAGAGATACTTTGACTTCTTCCTTCCTTTTTTTTTCCAGACAGGATTTCCTTGTGTAGCCCTGCCTGTCCTGGATCTTACGCTGTAGACCAGGCTGGCATCAAACTCACAGAGATCCACCTGCCTCTGCCTCCCAAGTGCTGGGATTAAAGGTGTGTGCCACTATTGCCAGGCTTCCTTCTTATTCTTATTCCTTTTATTTGTTTCTCTCATCTTATTGTTCTAAGATTTCCAGAAGTATAATTAATAAGAATAGAGAAGATAGACACCCATATCTCATTCCTCATTTTAGTGGAAACTCTTTGAATTTTTCCCCATTTAGTATAATATTGGCTATAAGTTTGTCATTGATTGCCTTTATTATGTTGAGATATGGTTCTACTACTCCAAGCTTCTTCCAGACTTCTATCACAGGAGATGTAGATTCTCATCATGGGATTTCTGTCCTTCCGTCCATTTGCTGAATTCCTCTCTCATAGTTTGCATTGTTTTCCTTGTTTCATTCATCTGTTTCTGCTCTTGATCAGGAGCTTATTTTCTTTATTAATTTGTGTGAACATGCTCATAATCTTTTATTTGTGTTCTTTGTCTGTGGCGTTATCTAACTCACTCTCACCAGATGCCATTACTTTGGTGTTAATCATGGTGGACGAGTTGTATTATCTTGGTTCTTGTGTACACCTCATGTTACTTTATTTTTTTAATTAATCAGCTATAATCTTTCAACTGAAGTATTCACAGTCATATAAGTGGGATGTGAGAATGGCAGAGTTCAATATGTACTGTAGAAAATAATTCCTCAGTCCAGGGACTCAGGGTACCTAGAGCAATCTCTCCATATATTGTTCCCTAAGTAGGATGTTCACTGTGAGAGCAAGCATAACTGTTTGATAGAACCACTATGCAAAATTCCATACAAGTCAATTATTAACAGTGATCCCTTTGACATCAATAATGACTGGAGGATTAATGACCAAGAATAGTCTAAAGGATGCTCAGCGTTTAGTTAATATGATTAGGAGTGGGAGGGAAGAAGGGTGGGTAAGGGCAAAGTTCAAGTATTAGATCAACATTTAAAAGGAAAAAATGGGGTGGGTTAAGTAGCTGGAGGAGAAAGTTGTAATATTGTGAGGGTCCTCAGATTTTAGAGATTGCTAAATCTATGAGAGATTACAGTTAAGAAGAAAAGGAGGAGGGGATAAGGATGAGAGAAAGAAGAAAATACATTGGAATAAGAGGTGAAACATGAGATGTAACCTACTTTATGTAAACTGAGTGGGGAACTGTAAACAATGGTCCTGAAACCTAACTGAGCAATAAATACACAAACAAAAGCAAAACTATCATGAGACCTATACGTAAGGATGGAAACTAAATACTGGAAAATAAGAAATGAGAAGCATACTCTTGGGATGTGTCACTGATACAGCTGTGCTGCATTGAAAGATGGAGGTCTAAGTTTCTTCTGGCTCTGTCAGGCACTCCTTCCTGTTGTGTGGGAGGGAGCCATGGTCTCGGGAGCCTCCACGTTCTGTGAGGTTCTGGCTCTGTTATGTGGGGAAGGGAAGGTTGAAAATTCTTTCCTGATAGTTCCCTCAGACCCTTGTACTCCATTGTGAGTTCTCCTGGACCTGTGGGTCTCATGTACGGCTTTTGCTTTTTGCTTTTGTTTTGAGACAGTGTCTTGCTGTGTAGCTCTGTCTGGCCTGGAACTCTCAGTGTAGACTAGCCAGACCTTGAGCTTACAGAGATCCAATTGCTTCTGCTTCTTGAGTACTAGGATTAAAGGCCTGTGCAACCACACCTGGCTGCCATTTTTGCTTTTTTGAGACACAGCGTCTTCCACTCTGTGATCCGGACTAGCCTTCAGCTTGTGACTCCATGTTTCACTCTCATAACTGGAATGTAAATTTACTTTCATTCAAAAACCATCCGTGAGCTTTCTTTTGGGACTATAAAATAATTTGCGTATGAAGTCACATAATGAATGAATTCCTGGTAGAATTTCTTACAAATAATAGGCAAAACGTTCAGCAGTCCATTGACACCAGCAGACCATATAATAATTGGTAAATTTCTTGTCTGATGCTCTGTAATGATTTAGAAAGCAAATCACTGCTACTGTTAACTTTTTCCATTTGACAAACTGTCCACCGATAACAGAGAAACTTACATTTCCTATTATTTCCCTCGTTTTAAAAAACTTTGGTATAAATGTAAAAATAATGACTGTCACAAAATCTGACACAAGAAGTCTGGCCTTATTTTATATTTTAAGGGCATATCCTAGATTTCCTATGCTCCATTAGGTTCCAATTTCTGCCACCAATATTGTGCTTGGGAGGCCTCATTATTGCAGAAGTGACTGTTGGGTCTCCTTTGAATCCGGGTTCTATGAATCTTTCTAATCAGTTATTTTGACACTGCAAATATTAGAAGCCCTGCATATCAAAGGAAACTCAATGTTTTCTTTTAAGCTGTGTCTTTTTTGGTTGTTAGAAGTAGCCACAAATGGCTTATTATTTTACAGTCTACCTTTCCATCTGTTTCTTCACAGTTAATGTGGAATCTTTATGAACTATTGCTGATGCCTTTTCCATCTAGATTGCTGATTAAGCAGCTTATCAGTTCATACACTACTTTTGAATCCTTCAATTTTACAAAACAAAATTTACAAACAGGTTTGACCATAACTGACTTGGAATCAATACTGTTAAAAGAAGCCCAGACCGAAGTTACAGAATTATAACATTACAAAATGTTCTAAATAGTCTACATTTGCAGGAGAGGATAGAGGTGGCTTAATTTTCTATCAGCAGATACTAACCAAAGGCTTATTATTCACAAAGGATTCCAAAGAATTAAGAATGTGCCCCTGGTCTGAGCACTTCAAAGGAGGGCCTATAAGTGAGAGCTCTGCAAGCAACGTTTATAGGAAGCACAGATTCGTGTGTATGCCGGCAATCCCAGCACCAGGGGGCGTGAGGCAGGAGGTTACGAGTTCCATGTCACCTTGGGTTACCCACCCTGTCTCAGCCCCACACCTGCCACCACCAAATGTAGACTCAAGGCTTCCAGTTACATTTAGAGAATCAGGACACGGGGGCTGTGTGTGTGTGTGTGTGTGTGTGTGTGTGTGTGTGTGTGTGTGTGTGTGTGTACATATGTGTGCACATATGCTTGCCTAACTGTGGACACCAAAACCAGAAGAGGACTTTGGGTATCTCCACCATATTTCTTTGAGACAGTGTCTCTCAGTATTCTAGGTTGGCACCCTAGTTACACTGGGGTTACAGGTGTGGGAAGTTACACCTGGCTTTTCGGGTGGGAGTTAGGGACCAGAGCTCAGGTCTTTATGCTTGCACAGCCAATGCTCTTACTCACTGAGCCATCTCCCCAGCCTCAGAAACTTATATTGAGCCATTGACACATATTAACATATATCCAGGTGGTTCAGTTAGGGTTCACATATTTCAGATAGAAAAACAGACTTGGGGGCTGATAATAAGTCTATAAATCCAGACAAGTGAACTGGGTTAAATGAAATAGTTTCCCATCACAGATTGATTAAAAAAACGAAGGAACATAGTTTGACACATATTCCTCCGGTGGAATGTGGAAAGGTGACACTTTGTCCAGTGTGTGTGCACATCATCACATGATCAACATTAAGCGGAGTCTGGGAAGTTCAGTATTGCTGCCCAAGGAGGGAAGTCAGCTTTTAGAATCCTAGTCAGAGAATCTGAACTAACTGATCTTCCCGATTCCATTTTCTATCAAGTGAATCAGCAGCCTCAGGCTCCAGACTAAAGTTTCATGTAACCAAAATCTCATTTTCCCCCCAGCCCAAATCCATGGAAATAAAAAAGCAAAAGAAATGAAAAAGAATAGCAACTGACTGTGTTTAACACTGTTCCAGAAGTACCAAGGGATAGGGAGACATAAACCTGGTTTCTTTATCCACTAGTCATTGTCTGATACTTGGTTGGTGCAATAAATCTTCCAAGAGCTCCAAGTTATGCCCCCATCAAGAAGTTCTGGATTCTCCCTCTACCGCATCTCAGCTCTGACACTTACAGTGTTGTAAACACCTACCTGATAGGGTAGACAGGTTAGAGAAGACAGGCCTAGAGCCTCCGGGCCCTCAAGCCTTTCCTATGACCTAGTCAGGATCTATGTGATCTCTGCCATGGTGGTTAAGAGAACAAACTTAGGATCCACATTGTCATCTCCAGATCTGCCCCTCAGTAGCCCGCTGACCTGGAGCCCACTGAGCCCACTTGGGGAGGACTTGCTTTCTGTTCACACTGGGATCACACCAATCCTACAGTGCCAGTGCCAGCCGTAAATGTCATCCGCAAAATGTTAGGTCCATGTCTGACTTACAGAAGAACTCAATGATTGTAGTTGCTTTATTTTATTTCATAACATCTTTGCGGTATTGGATTGAACCCAGGGCCTTGCAGAGGCTAGGCAAGCTCTTTTCCTCAACCAACCATTGTTTTCCTTTTGTTAAAGCAGGAAACCACATTTTCAGAAGGCTCTGACAAACTAGTGTCTCCCCTTAGCATCTTCAGTCTTACAGGAATGCCATGATAGAGAGGCCATTTCTTATGTCAGCTGCAATGACTTAAAATTTAGTGCAGCATTGGCTGCAATAATATACTTAGCTTGTTTGACACCCAAGTGTAGCCAACGATCTCTGGCACCTCCTGCAGGTAAGACCTGGAAGGCTCTCCACCAGACCAATTATACAGATCTGAAAAGGGGAAAAGCAGAGAGATTTATTCAACATGGCCACATTGAGAAGAACAGATAAAGATGGCCAGTGACCTCATGGCATTCATTCAGTCTTTTCACTCTCCAAATCTGCAGCACCTTGTGAACCTATACACACAGTAGGCACTTAATAACTAGTAGTTGAACTACAAATGCTAGTAATGATTCATTTTCTTGTGTTTGTTATTTTCAAAATGTCCAGGGGCAATGAATATCATCTACATTTTACCACCAAGCTTTGCAAGCTGTTTAGTATGTCTAAAGTTACACAGCTATTGGATAGCAGAATTGAGATTCGAACCTGGGTCTCTCTGGTTCTTGTGCATTCCACACACAGCCACACACAGCTGTACCTCTGACTTTAAATTGTATAATGCATAATTAAAGAAGTACCCTTAGCGGGCACTATTCAAGCTTGTTTTCATCCTGAATGCAAGTTGGGGAAAATGTTGGCATTGGTAACTGTCACATTCATTAGGAGCCTTAAAGCCATCTGCAGTTCTATTGATATTCATCGTCCCTACTAAATCATTTACACCATCAGGAAATTAGTCTAGAATGACACTCCCTTTCAGAGAAAGGAACCAGGAAAATCCAGAGAGGCAAGAAGCTGAGCCCTGATGGGAAGGGAATAAATAGCAGGTATCTGCTCCAGGCACCAATACCAGGGGGACAGGGGAGCTACTGTCATCCATAGGTTGAAGATATAAAAACGCAGCCACAGTGGGATTTTCATTCATATGGCAATACAATCCAGCACTTGGCAAGTCACTGAGCCCGCACAGCCAACCATCTGTTTCAAAGCCTCTTGCATTTTCCCATTCATGTAGCCATTTAATCTACCGTTGGCACGCTTGAAAATGAAATTCTGGAGGCTCGCTGAATAATTCGTGTCTTAGAGAAAGAAGCCCTGAGTGAGATCAACTCGGGCTTTGCTTACCCAGACCACTGGGGGAGCTGCACAAAGCACTCCTCCTTTCTAATCAGAAGTTATCCCCACCGTAGACACTAGGGGGAGCCCCAGAAAAATTCCCAATTTGCAGGGGTTGAAGAGGTGCCAGATTGAATCTTTGCTGTTTTGGTGGGTGGGATGTATGTGTACTTTTTCTAGCTTTGAGTGGAAGTGGCACTGATACAGGAAAGTCCATCTGAATGGCTGAGTTGTGTGGCCTCATCTCTATATATGGACTCAAGAATTCAGGAGCCAATATCAGACTAGAAATGTACCATAGAGCATATTTTGTAATTCCTGGTTATCAATCCACGAACACCTCCACCCTCCCCCTACACCTGTGGACCAAACCAAGGGCCTTGTATTTGCTAGGCAAGCACTCTACACTAAGTTGAATCCCCCACCCTTCAACTAAACATCTTTTATTAATAAAAATCTCAAAAACACACCTATATGTGTTTGGTCACCTTGCAATGTTCTGGTAGCAAACTCCCAAACACTCATGCTTTCTACATAATCATGTCTCAGAAAATGTGGCCTTTCGTAAATTTCCTGGTGTCAGTGGCTCTGGACCCCCAAAACCTTAAACAAAATGTAGAGTTGAGTTTTAGGCAGCTGCATTAGAAAAATAAATGACCCCGGTGACCCTGATCTGGCCAGCTGGATTTCAGAGCTCCAGGTCAGAAACTGCATCATATCCTAAGCGATTCAGGTCATCAATGCCAGTAGGACCATACAAAATCAAAGGGTAATTGAATTCTTTTTTTTTTTTAAGTATTTACTTTTTAAACCTGTGTTTTCCAGACTTGTCTGGTTTTACAAACTGTCTTGGCATGGGTTCTTAAGTTGGACTGCATACCAACATCACTAGCACTCCTCAAAAGCCTCGATACCCAGGTGTTGTCTCAGTGACTGCTCTGACTGGTCTAGGATGCAGCCTGGGTACCAGATAGGCCCCTGCCCAAAAGGGTTTAGCTTCAGACTTCACTCTATGGCAACCAACACGTGTTTGGCAGCGCCTACACTGGATTTTTCCCGGGCTAGCAATACGTGTTTCGATACTGTCCTGTGACCATAGGCAGATGCAGCCACCGAACGACCATGGCAGCATGGAGAGAGCAACTGCCGCTCTGCAGTGGACTGTGTTGCTGGGCTAGGCTGTCAGAGGCAGGCAGAGCGCACACATTGTAAATGTGCACTACTCTCAACTTACAGTGGGTTTATCGGTTGTGACCCCACTGTCAGCCGAGGAGCATCTGCATTCCACGGCCTCCCCAGTGGCTCAATTACGCAGCCAAGTTTGAGAATGATTGTGGAGGAGGCCTGTCAGAAGCATAGATACCCAGGTCCAAGCTAGACTCACTGGATCAGTATTTCTGTAGAAGATACTGGCAGTTAAATTGTGGGTTTTTTTTGTTGTTGTTGTCGTTGTTTGTTTGTGTGCATGTGTGTGTGAGAAAGAGGAGAGAGAGAGAGAAAGAGAGAGAGAGAGAGAGAGAGAGAGAGAGAGAGAGAGAGAGAAAGAAAGAGAGAGATGGTTTATGTGCATATGTGTTTAAATGTGTATGGCTGTACTTGTGTGCAGGTGATGTGCACATATATGTTCAAGTATGTGGAGGACCGTAGTTGATGGCAGGTGACCTCCTTGAGGACTCTACAGTTTAAGTTTTCAGGCAGGATCTCTCAGTGAGCACAGAGTTCCCTGATCCTGTCTCTAGCCAGCCAGCATATCCTGGTGATCCTGTTTCCTGTGTGTGTGTGTGGGGGATTACAGGTGACTACCATGTCTGTGGAGCATTTGTGAGGGTCTGGAGGCTGCAAGCCGTAGACCCAATGCTTGTGGGCAGGCACATTATCCACTGAGCTCTCTCCTGGCCTCATGGTTGGGTTTAAAACTCCATGCTACCAGTGTTCCCTCTCCTTTGTCCCAAGAGACTGTGATGTGCCTCTGTCCCCGTGGCATGAGGGGAGCAGTCATTTTGCTGGAGTTGTGTGTGGCTGAGGAGCCTGTGGCTGGTCTGGGGCCAAGTGCAGGCTCCCTGCCTCCCTCCGCCACCCATCGACACATGTGGATGTTTCTATAAATCACTTTTGATCTGTGGTCCGTATGCAGGAAGTGCTCTGACTGCTTACTTGTGTAATGATGGAGTGGAGGAAAGGTCTAATTTTGGGACGATGGTGGCTTGGGCAGCACCACACTCCCCAGGAGTCTGAATTTCCTCAATGCAGTCGCCTCACGGCTCTGGCAGCCGCTCACCACAATCACACAGGCAGTCTGAAGCACTCTATCCATCACAGCAAATTACTGTTGTGATCTGCTCAAGAGTGTGGTTGGAATGCCTTGTTCATGGCAATCTTTGCCGAACATTCTTGAAAATCAAGAGAAAGGCAAGGTAAAGAGGCAGAGCCTAGCAGGTCTCGGCTATTGAGTCAATTAGCAAGGTTACCCCCCCACCCCACCCCCACCCCAACCCCCGTGGTTTATAGGCCAAGTGAGCAAAGAGGGTTTGGGAGAGTGTTATTACACAGACGGCATCATCCAAGAGTGTGTGTTATCACCCAGGTTTGGGAGGGGGTTATTACACAGACGACATCGTCCAAGAGTATGCGTTATCACCCAGGTTTGGGAGAGTGTTATTACACAGACGGCATCATCCAAGAGTATGCGTTATCACCCAGGTTTGGGAGGGTGTTATTACACAGACTGCATCATCCAAGAGTATGTGTTATCACCCAGGTTTGGGAGGGTGTTATTACACAGACGACATCATCCAAGAGTATGTGTTATCACCCAGGTTTGGGAGAGTGTTATTACACAGATGACATCATCCAAGAGTAGGTGTTATCACCCAGGTTTGGGAGGGTGTTATTACACAGACGACATCATCCAAGAGTATGTGTTATCACCCAGGTTTTACCGCCACAATAAATCCAGGGAATGGAATTAACATGTGTGAGATGCCATACACAGCGCCAGGCCCTGATGACATTATTTCATGTCATTTATTCAGCAGCTCTAGACATCATTAAGCCCATTTTACAAACGAGCAAACTGAGACTCCGTTCACCCAGTATCACAGGCGGAGGTAGAAGGAGGAAGGGGCCAGCCCTTTCGCCCCACACCTTTGCTCTACCCAGCATCATGGTACTTGAAACTCACAGACTGCGGGACCCGTTTCCTCCAGTCAGCTCTTAGAGAGCTAGAGATTGCAGGTTAGAAAGATGCTCTCATAGATGAGCGGTGGCAACCTGTGGAGGAGTTTCAGGGTACCTCCCCAGAAGACAGGCGAGGAGACAGAGTTCCAGCCCGGTCATCAGCGCCAAGTGCTGCTTCTTTCCACCTGGAGCTCCTGGCCTGGTAGCTTGGCCTGTGGCTTGTCTTCACTATTGTGTCAACATACCTGATCATGGAAATTAAGGAAGGAAGGGTTTATTTTGGCTCACAGTTGGAGGGATGGGGATGTCATGGTGGTAAGAGCCTGAGGCATCTGGTCACAATACTCCCATAGCTGGGAGGCAAAGAGGGCTGAATGCTGGTGCTCGGCTTGATTTCTCCTTTTTTATCCAGCTCAGGACCGCAATCCATGGAAGTGGGCCACTCACATTTAGGATGAGTCTTTCCACCTCAATTAGCCTAATCTAGAAAATCCTTCATATGACACACCGGAGGTCTGTTTCTATAGTGATTCTAAATCCTGTCAAGTTGGCAATCAAAATCAGCCATCACAATGGGTAAGCAGATGCTAATGCTGAGCCCTTCTCCCAGGACTGTCCCCCATCTGCAAAGGGCTAGGCTTTCCATTTCTGGATCTCTGCTTCACACCAGAGAGAGGGGCAGCAGCTCCAATACATCCCTGACTAAAGTGTGTTCCTGGGAAGAGGAGGATTAATTCCCTGTGAGACCCCTCTCCCCATGAAAGGACACCCTGAGGATGCCCGTATTTGCTCTACTCAGGGTAGAGGGACTTTTACCATCCAGTAGGGCTGATGAGACAGCCTTGATGGCACCTGGTGCTTTGTGTGGTTTGGATGCACTGGATGAGGAGAGAGGATGGGATGGCTTGGGGGGTGTCTGCTGATAAAGGAACCACAGTCAGTCTGGACCAGGCCTTTGATTCTGAAGGAACCAAGGTCTGAGGTGTTTTGAGAGATAAAATACAGTATTTCAAGTTAACCTGATTTCAGATGAACTATGAGGAATTTTTAATAAGAAGATCCCAAGTGGTTATTTGTTGTCCACCTCTAATTCAAATGTGATGAAGTATGCAGATTTTTTTTTATTTGCTAAGTCTGGCAATGCACTTATGTATCTTGTCTGGGTGAGTGAAGGAGGTGACCCTGGTCTCCAATATTCTGAACTCCAGCATGGAGGGTAGAAGTCTGAAGGTGAGAGGAACATACTGGTCAGTTATATGAGCAGCCCTAGGAATGTATACAGGCATCATGAAGCTTCAAAGGAGGAAAGATATTGGCCTTGGGAAAGAGGAAAAGTCATCCTCAGAGTTGTAAAACCTCTTGAGTAGCTTGTTAGTCCTTCAGAACTTACATTCAACTAACTTCTTTCTGCCACTTAAGGGGTCCCTCTCAATAGCCACGGCACAGTTACCACTATCTTACTGATGCTTGGGGGCAAAAAAAAACCAAACCAGTCTCCTAGAAGCTTCCTGTGACTGAGGAATAACAGACATTCAAAACCAGATTTCTGGATGCATCATGGTAGTATGGGCCCTTGTCCCACCGCTGTCTTCAGTAAAGGCGTGTCTGACCCCACATCCTGACCCAGCCAGAGATTCTTCAAGTCATTCACATAAGGTTGAAGCTTGGCTCAGTTACTGTGGATCTTGGTCTTCCGAACAAAAGTGGATTCTAGACAAGTTTGGCCCGCTAAGAGGCTGTTGTCTAGACCAAATCTGGAAATACTACAATATAGGCGCCGTATTTTCCGTATCAGTAAGCAACACACGGTTCTAAGAAGACACTGTCTTTGCTCCCTACGTGTGAACTTGGATTGCAGACCAACTCACTCTTTACAGGTCCCTGTTAAAATCAGGCTTTCCCCGCAAGGATCTTTCCACCAGTAAATTCTAGCGGGGAAATGGTGGAGGGTGGCAGCCGAAAGTCTCCTTTGGCATCTGGTGGTGTTGGAGGAGACACTTCTTCCCGTGGAGTGGAAACGTCTTGAGTGAGGGTCATCAGGTGGCACAAGGGTAGGAATACCGAGGTTATGATTGCTGCCTTGTGTCATGAGAGGAGCCGAGGAAGATGAAGAACTATGGCTTGACTCTGTCCATGAGAAGAAAGGCGTCTTTGTTACTGCGCAGTTACTGCGCATGCGGTTCTGACTCGGCTACGTCAGGGATACGTGGCTTTGCCTTTGGAGGGTGTGCCAGCTAGTTTAATGCCAACCCGGCACAGCTAGAGGCATTTTAGAAGAGGGAACCTCAGTTGAGAAAATGCTCATACCAGATTAGTTTGTGGGCAAGTCTGTGGTGTGTTTTCTTGACTGGACTACAAGGCTGTAAAATGGAATGAACCCTTTCCTCCCCGGGTTGTTTCTGGTCATGGTATGTATCACTGCGATAGAAACCCCACTAAGACAGAGAGGAAAAGGAGCAGAGGAGACTGATATACACAAGGGGCACCCTAGCAGTCCTTGCTCTGGCTAATTAGGCAGAGACAGACGCTCCGAGGAAGGAAAGGGGTGCCCAGGGACACCAGGGAGAGGCCCTTGCACAGCCTGAGCCTGTGAGGAGGAAGTGGAAATGCTGGTTTGGAGGAGCAGCTCAAATGTTCATGGTTCCAACCAGCGTTACTCACCCAGGAATTCCCCAGGACTGACTGCATCTAACACTGGCGATTGCTCCTGAATCCTGGATAAACTGATGAGCTCAACAAACCTGATGTCAAAAGAGATTTTGTAACAATTCATATGACCCTAAACCCAATTCTGAAATTAACCAACCAGTCAATGATACGGTGCCTAATGGGGACAGGGGCAGCCCCGTGTCAGGTATTGATGAATTCAGAGAGTCACTTTGTATCAGAGAAGCATGAGTCATGAGCTCAGCCTTCCAAGAAGGTTCGTGAAGGGGGAGCCTGGGGAGGGTGAATGCAATTATCTAAAGCAATGGCAGCTTCAATAAAGGATGACAAGGGGACAGCCAACGAAAGAGATACCGGAGCATCTGATTAAGACCCTGAAGGTAAAAACAATAGCGATCACTCTTTAGCTTCCTCCAGGGGACTTAGACCGGGCAATGCCTGCTCCACTCTTTCCTCTCTGAGGACCTCAAGAAAGCTCACCATGAAAGAAGCCTTGCTGACCTTTGATTTTTTTAACATTTAATTAATTAATTATATTGTATGGTCATGTGTATGTACACGTGTGGGCATCCATATGCCATGGCATGGCATGTGGCCAGCCAAGGGCAACTGGCAATTCTCTCCTCCCACCATGCGGGTCCTGGGGGTGGAACTTAAGTCCTCAGGCTTGGCAGGAAGAGTCTTCACTCACTGAGCCATCCTACCTGGCTCACTGCTGAACTTAAATCTAGTATCAAGTTTGTGCAAAGCACAGGTATTGTCCAAAGCCACGACATTCAAAAACTGAAAAGGCTAATTTTGTGAACCAGATGAAGTATTTACCCTATAGCAGGACACACGCACACATTCACACCCAGGTGTTTTTCCTTCTAGAGCATATTCCCAGGGAGGCTGGTAACAGCTCCTAGTTCCGTATAAGCACCCTTGAGGAGAAGAGGAAAACAAAACAGAGTTCTCTATTCTCCACCCACCCCCAATCTGATGCTCAAAGCAGGTTTCTTTTGAGGGTCAAATCACACCCACCACCCCAAGGTCTGTGACCTATAGCTTAGAGTTCTATAGAGGGCCCTACTTCTTAGACATGAGGTTACCACTCCCTGTCTGCCTGACAGGAGAAACCACCCATCTGTTCACAGGCCACAGGTATGAGCAAGGCATCCTGGAAACCTGGAGAACCAGGAATCTGAGAAGAGACTCTGTGATCTCAGGCTTGTTGGTGGCTCAGAGTGTTGGACTCGGCTTCCAGTACAGCACAGGCCGGGAGGCTAAGCTTTGGGGCTGTGACGAAGTGTGGTAAGGAGAACTGCAGGATATTCATCCTGGTAGCTGCTTCTGTGGAGTGAGGAGAGACGTCAGACCCCCCAGGGACACTGTGTGGGCCATAGGTAGGCCTTGGCTGTTTTACAGAGGGCGAATTCCAATTGCCCGCAAAAGAAAGCAAGAATGAATTCTCTGCTTGTGGGTGGGCCTGGCTGGCTGCCCAGCACGGTGCTCAATGGGTTGTGTTTTCTGTCTAGGTGTTGGGTGGCAGCTTGCTAATCCTTGGAAATTTCTAGGTGAATCATGCTGGGGAAGGAACCGCAAACATGGCCTCTTCTTAACCTGCATCTCCACCTCTCTGAAGACATGTGAACATGACATTTTTGATAAGGTATCTATCTTTCAGGACAAATGTCCACTCTAACTTCTCTGAGGTTGAGACCTGGACCTGCTGCTTCAGAATAATGCACTTAAGGTTTGGGGCCATAGAATTCGCTGTTCTGTTTCCATGGAAAACACCTGGCACTGTCCTCCATGGAGTCACCCATGTCTCATAAGATGATGATTGTCTTTGAAAACAAATTCCCGAAGAGTCATGGTGCTTCTTTTCTCTTTGTGCTTTCTGGAAGAAAGACATTGGACCCCTGCTGCCCCTCAAGAACTTGGCTGTTACCACTTGGTCATCGTGAAGCCTACACTGGTTAGCGTAGGTGTGGTGAGGGACAGTTTCTGGCATCTTGGGAACCTGTCGTCTTAATGAGTGGTTTTCTTTTCCATAGCCTCCACCTTCTTGGGCTCATCAATGGAGGGAAAACTTAGGAGAATTAAGCAAAACCCAACACTGCATGACTCTCACCTTTTCGAAGTCTGTAAGGGCCCCAGTTCCCATCGTTGTACACATAGAGCAAAACCCAACACTGCATGATTCCCACCTTTTCTAAGTCTGTAAGGGGGCCCAGGTCCCATCATTGTACACACGAGGAAATGGGAAGTAGGGAGGAGGCTGACTAGTGGACAGGTTCCAACAGGGTCTCCAGAGCCCAGGGACATTCTCCCCAGACCGGTCTAGTGGCCCTACCACCACAATGCCACATGATATCACTTTCTTCTTTGGTTGTTTTAAACAAAAACAAGGGGAGGTTGTGGAAAAGGCATCTTAGGCAGTCATTGGCTATCCTACGCTTAGACCTAGAAACTCTACATTGAACTGAACTTTTTTTTTTTCTAAGTGAAAACTTAACCAGCACCTGGGAATGACTATGACTGTTATCACAGTCATTTGCAGCTTCTGTAACCGAATGCCTCAGACTGATAATTTATTGCAAACCGAAGTTTATTTCTTATCATTGTGGAGGCTGGGAAGTCCAAGGTCAAGAAATTGTCGAGTGGGTTGCATGGCCAGGGTGGCACTCTGTGGAAGGGAGGATGATTGTATCCATGGGTGGTGGATGTGGAAGGACAGGGGGCATGAAGTCTCACACTGTATGATGTGACTTTGACAAAGGCTCTTGTCTCACTCATGAGAGGTGTGTTTATGGCTTAAGTCCTATGGCTTGACACTACCTCAGTGGCCGCACCAGGGCTTGGGACTCCTCCAAACTTCTAGTGGATGGTTTGCATCTAGTAGATGATAATAGTATAATCGTAATAGATGCTAATAATGTAATAGTAATAGATGCTATAATATAATAGTAATAGATGTTAATAGTAGCTGGTTTGCATCTAATAGATGCAACATCTAATAGAGGTTACTCACTGGATTAGTTTTTCGTCGCTGTGGCATATTAAGTAACAGTGAGGGTTTATTTGGACTAATGGTTTCCTGGTAGGGACATTGGCTTCTGTCTATGGTGATGTGTCTTGCTCACATCTCAGCAGAACAAGAACACAGAGAAAATTCAGGCTGGAATGAGGGCAGGCAGTCACTTGTAAGGCCCGCCCCACAGTGACAAGCTTCTTCCAGTTACATTTCGCCTTCTAAGGGCTCAGTAACATCTTCAAATAGTGCTGCCATCTGGCAACCAAATGCTGAAACACATGAACCCAGGAGAGCATCCAAACCACGCCATTACCCCTGCTCAATCCACGAGCTAAATTAGAACCATTGATCAGTTCCTCCAAGCACTGTAATAGAGCCTCTCAAAAGACTCATCTGCCTGTCTGTCTCATAGTCCCTCTCACCCTGGGGCTAGGGAGAGGAGAGGAGAGGAGAGGAGAGGAGAGGAGAGGAGAGGAGAGGAGAGGAGAGGAGAGGAGAGGAGAGGAGAGGAGAGGAGAGGAGAAGAGAGAGGGAGGGAGAGAAAGAGAGAGAGACAGACAGACTTTCCAGAGGGTTGAATGCCAAGTGACTTGGATGTGCCTCTCATAAAATCATGGTAGCTTCACCCTCTCATGAGTGAGATATGCAGCCAATCATGCTTAGGTTGTGCCTGTATCACAGATCCTGGAAAAGCAGAATCTAACACCAGTGCTGTCCAATCAATGGTGGCCATAAAGATGGGTGCACGAGAAATACTTATTAGGTACCAGATTGTGTGTCAAGTGTGAGTTTTCCCTCTATATCACCCTACATAGACAATACACATTTCCCCCATTTTACAAAAATAAAGAAAACCCAAGGCACAGATGTGGCATGGCACGTTGCTCCACAGTGTCTTGTGGTAAGCACATTCACTTTATACCTCTTAGGAGCAGGGGGAAGGTCCTCATCTTCCTTATCCCACCCTGCTCAGTGCTATGCATGACACATGGTATCCACTTGCTATATTGAATGTCGCTGCAGGGATGCAGGAATTCAGCTGCCCATTGTGTTTTCTTACAATTGGCTATTCTCACCTAGTAATCAGTGTCACAGCTGATGAGTAAGCCTGAAGTGAAACAGAGGGTACCTATACGCCCTGGCAGAAGAAAGCATCCTATAGGCACCCAAGGGACATACGGAAGAAGAGGAGAATCTATTGTTCTTCTTATGGAGTGGGACAGTCCTCCATATGGCCTGGCCATTTGCGGTCCAGGGCTCTCCATTCTTCAACCCTATGCCTGACTGACCACTATTCTGATGGCAATGAATGGGAAGGAATGAGGATGGGTTAGGAGGAATTATTGGAATCTGTAATTGGACAATTCCTGGAGGCTCAGGCTGATTAAACAACCATCACAAAGAATCAGGATGGATTGAAGTCCTACCAGAGAAGTGCAAGGACAATATCCCCGCACCCATTGTTTTTTATATGTTATGGAGAGAACAGGGGACCGTTACCTCCCATACAGGAGGGTATGCCTCATGGTGATAATCAGCATTCTCCAGTCACAGCGACCTAGTTTCAAATGTGGCTTTGTCACTTAAAAGCCAAATAACCACTGTCCAGAAACTGGTTGTGATCCCTGTTTTCCACTTCTGTTGACAGAGTGTGATGCATTTACATTTCAGCGTGGGTTCCAGGAGTGGCTGAGGCTCTGTGCACAGCCAGGTAGCCCCGGACTTACGTGGGGCTTGCTGAAGGAGAACACAGAAGCCCCCGTGGGCACTGCCATGCTTCCGTATGATGCTCTCCTCTATGAAGGTTGTGAGTTCATGGGTTCCTTAGGCTCAGCACTACCCTGCAAGCTTTTCTTGTGTCCAAGAAAATTCTGCCTGAAGAGGGCCTGGGAGCCGCAGTGTACAGTCCTTTTCCAGGCTGCAAGGAGTACAATGTTGCTCTGTCCCTGGTAACCGCTAATAAAAAATTATATGTTTTGATAGTTCTTACATTTGATGAGTCATTAGTTTTCATGAGCTAGAATTTTGAAGAACATAACTACCATTTGGGGAAGACACAGTTGGCCATTATTGTATGTATTCTCAAGCATACCACATGTTCCTTCTCCTTCTTTCCTATCCACCCCCACCCCAGGATGCTCCGTTCATTCCTGTTGCTTTTCCCTGAATTGAATAATCCCTCTTAAGCATTGCATTAAGAATCTCTTTTTTATTTTTTAAAAGATTTATTATTTTATTTTATGAACATTGGTGTTTTTACTGCATATATATACACATACCTCTGTGTGAGTGTATTGACTGACCTGGAACTGGTGTTACGGACATTGTGAGCTGCCAAGTGGGTGCTGGGAATTGAACCTGGCTCCTTTGGAAGAGCAGCCAGTGCTCTTCAATGCTGAGCCTCCAACAATCTCTTTCTGACTGGTTGCTTTGAGCTCTCCTGCACTTCAGTCTTCACTTTACAGAAGAGAAAGACAGAAGTCAAAAGACATTCAGTAACATGTGCAGTAATCCCAGAGGTTGAGAGACAGATCCCAGGGAGAGAGAGGACTGACCCAGTATCAGTCAGAGGAGTCTGCTCCACGACCTGTTCCCAGCATCCCTCGATAGGGCCCCCTCTTCCTGAGAGTGGATGTGCCCACACGCACTCTGTGCTTACTTTTGAATATTTTTTCTTCAAAATAACTCAGGCTTTTTCTTGAATAAATTTATCATAAAGGTACTTTATATCATTACTTTAATTACAAAGTATCTCACTTGGCACTCATAATAGTTATAGCTAAAGACAGCACAGAATATAATTGTGTAGACTCCCAACTATATTATTAATGGGGGAAAGAAAATAAGGAGGAGGCCTGTTCTCTTTTATTAGAAAAGAGAAATAGCAGTTTCAGAGGTGTTAAAAAAAAAACATGGAAAGACTACACAAAAGTGAGTTTTATAGCAGCCATCTACGGCATCCTATACCACCGAGAATTTTCCTCCGTGTGGTCACCAGTGTGGTCCACGGTTTGAGACCTTGCAGTCCCAGGTGCTGCCACACCAGATACCACTGTCTCTGTAAGGACAGAAGAGGCTTCTTTCCCTGTACAGGCAACCCCACCCAGGGTATTACGTCCAAAACACTTCAGGACATTTTCCTTTGCCACTAAATCCACACCCCCACCCCCCACCCCGCGCCTCCATTTTCACAGAAGAACACACATGGGATTTAAGCATAAATTTAGCAAATTTTATGGAAGACTATTTTGTTCACCCCAGAAACATTGTCTACGTAATTAAATTTTAGATAATGAATCAGGGAAGTTGATCTCAGCAGTGGAAAATTCTGTGATTTAAATTGCCAATATACAGATACTTTCAGTATTTGAAAGCCACTGCCAACTGAGCCTGCCGGAAGTTAAATTCTCAATAGCTTCCTATGATTGATGCAAGCATTAGTCATTTAAAAAAAAAAAAAAAATCTTGAACTAAGTAATTTGCATCCAAAGGATGACATCAGCAACACCATGGATTTGTTGTTTGGGGGACTGGTCACTAGATGGCGCACTTGCAATTCAAAACTTTAAAAAAAAATTAAAAAAGAAAAGAAAGAAAGCAATCTCAGCCTCTGAGGAACAAGCCTGTTACCAAAGCATCTATTGTACTTACAAAGCTGCATGTGCACAAGCAAGAAGGCACTACTTGCCCAGAAGATGGTATTCTTTTCTTTTCTCCCAGACTTTGATATGTCTCTCTCTCTCTCCCCAGGACAGGTCACTTCTCCCCACCGGCACTGTTTCTGTGTGAGTTCACCTTTTGAAACTTATTCTGTTCCTAGCCCTGTGACTGAGTAGAAAAATGTGTTCCTTAAGATGTGGCTTCTTTCTTCCGCCGGCCTTGACACCACTCGCTCTGGAGAACTAAGGCAGTGCATCTTCTAGCCGCATTCCGGATGCTAATCCAAGGCGGTCTGCAAAAGCCCCGTTGATTTGTAGAGCAGTTCCACTCCTCCATGAATTATATGCCATCTTTATTCTCCCTTATGATGGCGGCAATAAATCGTTCTTTAAATTTTTTTTTTTTTTAAGAAAGTCTGTATCAATGGAGCGGTTGTTCTTGTAGCAACTCTTTAAATATGGTCATAATGAATAAATACATGAGTCCGGTTCTCAGAGTGAGAACAGGAAGTCGGAACGACACCTGTGTGTGGTCGATTCTAAAACAATAGAATACATTGAGACTTCTGCAGCAAATCAGTGAGCTTATTTGCAAGTTCTAATCCAGGGCTATCGCATTCCCCCACGACTAATGGTGTGCGTGTGTGTGGGGTGTGTGTGTGTGCATGTGTGTGTGTGTGTGTGTGTGTGCTGGTGTGGAATACAAGGGAGAGACTGAACTAAAACATTAACTTATTTTGTTTCTACACTAATAAGTGTTTCAACAAGAGTCTCTCTGTGGCTAAGGCTCCCTGGCTGCAGCCACAGAACCTAGGCACCCGGAGCTCTGTCCCCAAGTGGCCTCTCCTAATTTGCTAAATAACCTTGGGCGAGTCACTTAACCTTCCCACACCTCAGCTTCTCCCTCTACAAAGGAAGATTCCGAAGGCTGTCTCTCCCCGCTTCTCGGGGACATCCTGACGATTAAGGATGAGAGAAAGACAGCTAGGGGTCCACTGTGGCTCCCAGAGAGGTGCCACTAACTCTCAGATGCAAATCATAAAAATAAACAGAATCAATCCACACTGGCAATCCAGGCTGAAGTCACAGGGCTTGACATCCTGTGCGTTTCTATGTTTTCCGTTCCTCAAAAATGGTTAGCATGGGAAAACAACAAACAACCCTCCCCCCCAAAAAAACCCCCCAAAAAACCAAAACAAAACAAAAAAAACACCAACAACAAAAAATCCCAATAATGCCTTTGTTTGCCAAAATTTCCACTGAATTTTTTTAATCCTATTATTCCATGTCTATAAATGAAGTGATTTTACAACATCCCAAAGAATTGAAAGAGGAAACAAACAATGAACTCTGGCTCTGTCCAAAGATGCTGGGTCTTCTTGCATAGCTCTTCATCACAGAGGGGCATGCACACCTAGGACAATTAGCTATTTTGCTGACAGTAATTATCGCCATTTGGGACTTTGCTGTCCCTTTTAGGATGTATATATATATATATGCTGCAGAGACTGCATTTCAAGACTTTTTTTTTTTTTTGGACAGAACCCCAAATGCAAGGAAAAGATCAATTTTAACCTATTTTTAAAACGTTTGATCTAATTTGATATTTCTAGTTTTCAACAGCATCCAGCAAATGGATGAAAATGTCACATGTTGTGCTGTGGACAGTACCTTTGGTTTTCGGAGACTCAGGAAAACAGGAGGGGAAGCCTCTGTTAGTATGTCTGATGCCTCGGGATTTTCCAGCTGTCATTGTTCAAAGGTCTATTTTTTTTTTTTTTTGAGCCTTGTGGAATGACCAAGCAGATTATTTGTTCTAACATGCTGTAAGTGATCTGTGTCTCGGAGTCTTTTGGCTGTGATGATAAAAAGAGATGGGCCACAGTGGGGAACAGCGGCCCTTCCTCAATATTTGTGGGGTGTGTATGAGACTCTGTACCTGCTTCCCAGACAGACATCCAGTTCTGATACTTGAAGAGAAGGAAGAAGAAGAAAGTATCAGGATTATTCTGCTGCCTCTTTCTCTCCTGAAGTCTAATTATTGTAGTGGCCTGCTGCCTTGATTAAGGCTTTCCTCCCTAAATAATTAATTTGCCTTTATACAAGCGTGTTTGCTTCTTACAAATCTTAACACATAGCACTGAGGACCCAGGCTCAGCAAATGCACTTTCAAGCATATAAATAATTGCCTTGGAGTAATTAACAATTAACCTTGGTAAAAGAAGGGCTAAACATTAGTATACTATATTAATTCAACACAGATATTAGCTATTTAGTGTTGGAAATGTTATAAGCACACAACCATTTATAAACTCACATGATTATTGAGTTCAGTTAGCTGGGATATGTTCAGTAACGCAGAAGAATGTTTAATGTGAAAATTTAACGTATTTGCTTCAATCTATTTCACAAGCATCATGTTGACCAGCCTTTTTTTTTTAATTTTTGAAAGCAGAGTTAAGAATAGAGGTTGAGAATAGAAAGGGATTCAAGATTCCTTGATATACATACCTGCAGCAAAAACAAAGCAAAGCAAAACCATCAACATGCATTGGCTAATGCAGTGAGTAAACTGTGTCTTCTTTCTGGTCAGGGACTTGGATGTGAAATACATATAAGCACAATTCCATTCTGAGGGCTTCTGGGTATGTGATAGGTGGGCAGGGTTATTTGTAAGGGAATTTGCTAAGAGGAACCTTTGGTTTCCTATTCTTTGTCCTTCAAAACCACTGTTCATTCTGGGTAGCAGGATCTTACCACTGTGTCCACACTCCCTACTTTCAGAGAAGCTGGAGCCAAACAGTTTTCCCAGTCTCGTTTCTATTTCTATCTCTTCCACCTCAGTCAGCTGCTCCTGGGATGGCAGGGTTGAAAAAGACAGAATCGCCAGTGCTCCTCTGTCTCCCAAGTTTCCAGCCTTTGGGCCCTAGGAGCTCCATGCAGTCCAAATAAGAGTGACTCACACCAGTTCCTTCTGGTCAGGAGTGTGCCTCCAACATCTGCCTACACTTTGCTCATCTTTACCCACCCTCTGCCATGCTGAAATTCAGTTTTGTTTGAACCTCATTTCCCAGACTGGGAAAAAGACATTGTCTAGTGTTAGTAGACTAGACCTGTTCATGAAAGAGCAAACAATTTCCATTCACATCTGCTATGCTGATCAAGCCCACCTCCCTTCCAACTGCCAATCAAACATCTGGTGCTGGGATCTTCTCTTTAAGTATCTGTTCCCAAAGCCATATTGACACTGTGATTGCTACATTGCACACAGTCTTTCTTGCTGAACTAGCAAAGCACAGTCAGGTGATGCTTCCATGAGCCTTACTTTTTTTCTGGTAGTCATGGTGGATTTGGCTTTTTTCTTCATTTGTTTTGTTATTGTTGATGTTGCCCCTTTGAGTTAAAACCCCAGAGGAAAGTGTGCCAGGGAGAAACTGCAGACTTGGTCTTTGAAATAGCCCACACAGGCTTTCTTCCTACCACCAGATGAAATCCTTAAGGATGGCAATGGGGACGTCAAGGTAAACAGCAAAACAGATGAAACACATTGTGCTGGACACATTTCCTCAGGCTCTAAGATTTTTCAACAGGTCAGTTTTCAGGAAACAATTGTTTTAGAATTTTTGGTAAATTTGCTACTGTCCTAAATTGCTTTTATCCGTTCTTTGTCAAGAGCAGAGCAAGGAGAGAGGCTGAATACATTTCTCCTGGATGAGTTATACCTTGAAGTGATTACTTCCAGCAAGACAAAGGACAAAGAGGGAGGGCCAGGCTCATCATCACAGATAAGAAATATTGATTTTGTGTTGTGATTAGTCTGCTTTAACACAAATTCTTGAAGTTGGGTAGTTATAAAGAAAACAATATTTGTTTTAGCTCACAGTTTTCAGGGCTGAGGTTCCCGGATTCAGTGGACTTGTCTTGCCAGCCTTCAGTGGGGGACTCTGCGGTTGTATCACGATATGGTGGAGAAGCGGGACAAGAAATGACTACATGCAAAAGAGAGATGGCTTGGGATGGTCTTGCTCTATAACAACTCAGTCTTATGAGAACTGGAGACCTTTAAGAAATGCACCAATCCCTTCTGAAGGCAGTGTGCCAATTACCTAACCACCTTCCACTAGTCCCCAGCTCTTAAAGGTCCCCCACCTCCTGACACCATCACACATCTTTCGTACAAACATTCGGAGAGTACACTCTAACCACAAAAGATGGCAAGTACCTTAATTGTTAGACTCCTAAGAAAGGGGCATGAAGAGCAGACAGCAACAGACCAAGGTCTTTGGAAACTTTGTAGAGGATTCTGTTAAAGGGGGATAACTCAGTAATAAGGTATAAAAAAAGAAAGGAGAAGTCAGAGTCTCCCGATTCACAATTGAGATATTCCTTGAATAACTGAACTACAGTAAAAGAAGTAAAAAGATGGAGGGCGTGGAACAATGGTACACTGCTGGCCTCTTTGTAATGTGAAATAGAAAAGCATGGGTTGTTTATTTGATTCCCTTTTTCTTTTTGCCAGATTGCATGTTTGAAATTTCCTTTTTTGATCTTCCAGTGGTCCTGGGGGAAACACTTATGAGGCAGACAAGATGTTTGCAAACTTTTTTATATTTCATTAAAACATAAATATGACAGGGTAGGTTGTAGACCAGATCAGTCACAATGTAATTAGCCAAGCAAATCCACCTTTCCCTCTGCCATGATTATAGTGAGTTCATTAACCTTAATTTTTCTATCAGTAAATTGCAAATGCTTCATTTTCCCAACTAGCTGAGTTGGTTTTTAAAGGGCTTTAAGCGTCTCTAGAACTCTATGTTGTATTATAATAAGATTTATAGCTCTGTATGTTTTGCACAGTGATAGAAAGTTACTGCTCCACATCATCATTATTCTGAAATCTTCAGGTCTTTGCAATAATTCAAGGCTTTGACAATGAAGGATTTAGCCAAAGAATCTGGCATATTGCTCTGCTTTTTCTGGGTAAGGTTTTGAAATTAATCCAATCGAAATTTTAGGAAACAGTGCCTATATTTTTCCCCCATATCAAGGGCTATTACTAAACTTCAGTGTGTTTCTTAACCCTCTGTGGATATTTAAAAATATACTCTATGGTTTCTCCTAAGTAGGTTTCTGTGACCTCTATTAATGTCAGTCTCATTGGCTGGCTGCCAACCAAGATTTGCCAACCACAAACAGTTGAAAGGCCAGATTCACCATACAATAACAATGGTCATCATGGCACACATTTGCAGCATGTTGCTTTTTAACCTTTAAGTCTCCTTTTCACCTGAAGGAGTAGCTGAATCCTGGCAATTTCTTTAACTTGTAGTCATGCTGCTTCCTCACGGCATCCCTAAACATGACCAGATAGATACTTAGGAAATGCACACATTTCCACTCAGAGGATGCTTTTGTGCCTGTGATTCGGAAACACAATCTCATGGTTAGACTGATTACAAAACCGGTTGGAGAAACACTTTTAAAAACATGGTAATATTGGGGGGAAGGGAAAAAGCATTTATTAAAAATGTGCTATGAGCGTAGTATAGCAGGTTGAATTGTCCCTTTTAAAAATATGTTCATATTCTAACTCTCTGGTGTCTGTAAATGGAATCATATTCGGAATTTTTCAGAAGTGATGAAGTTAAGATGGGACCATAATGAATGAGGTTGTGAACCAAATCCAATGACTGGCATCCTTATAAGACCAAGAGAGAAGAGTCAATATAGAAGTACACCTGGAAGAGGCTCATGGGAGGACACTAGTTAGAGATTGAAGGAACATTGAAGTCCCACAAATGCCGAAGACTTGCAGTAACTACTAAAACCTGGCAGAGAGGCATGGGCCAGGGACTTCCCAGGAGCCCCGAGGAGGAAACAACCCTGATTTTGGACTTGCAGCTTTCTGAACTGTGAGAGAATAGATTTCTGTTGGGGCTCACAGAGTCTGTGTTACCCTGTTTTTAGCAGGCCGAGGAAATCAATGGACATGGACATAAGCTATTACCTCTGCTTCACACATAAGGTACCTTCCCCAAGGTCATCTAAAAAGCTAGGCCTCATAACAGGCTCTCCCTCCACTTTATTGTGATATAGGCTTTCTCCCTGCACCTTGTTTTGATGCAGGGTGTCTCCCTCCACCTTGTTTTGAAGCAGGCTCTCTCCCTCCATCCTGTTTTGGTGCAGGGTGTCTTAAAAGATATCAATTTGTGGATGAATCAGTTAAATATTTGAAACATACCAAGCTTCACTAATTGAATTTTCAATCTTGTTGAGACCTGTAAGAAGTATGGGTTTACTGATGACCTTTTGGTGTTAATGTTCCTGAATTAAAAAAAAAAGTTCAAAACACTTGACAAACTGATCTTGTAGGTGCAGAAGAAGCTGTTACTAGAAGTGAATGTTTTCCTAGAAGTAAGTGGGTCAGTGCGTAAGAACGCAGTGCTTACAGATTCTGAACGAAACACAAATAAAAGTTGGTGCTTTCAGAGAATGAAGGCTTGCACAGGAGGTCACGTGGGGCTGGAATTTTTCTTACCTTGGGCAGCAGTCAGGATATACTATGGTATAGAAGGATGGTCTGCAAGAAGCCCCCTCAATTTCCTTGAGAACTCTAAGGAAAGCAGGGCCTGCCTTGCACACTGGTGAGGCTTAGGAGGAACAAGAATGCTTGGTCCAAATATATTTTCAGTCCTGAAGGCTTAGAGCAGGAGCCAATCAGCAGTGGCTCCCTTTTCAAGATCAACACTACCAAGGAGCTCCAAAGCATATATTATAGTGAGGCCAGCTCAGTAAGTTGTACCTTCTACTATAGGTTCCAGCCATTCTAGGAGGCAGGTGGATTACTGAAAAGGAGTCTTCTAACAGAGTGGCACTTGCTTAAAGACTGTCAGGATCCACAATATAGGTGTCCTGGGGTTGTTGAAGCCATGGATCCCTTTAGATTTATCCCCAGCCCAGCTGACTATATGTACCATGGAATCTCTACTGACACGTTGGAACATATCACCTTTCTCACAGCTCTGTTTGTACTGTGATCTCCATGCACATTCCAGAGTTCAAACCCAAGAGCAGAAGACTTAGACTGCCCTTAGTCCAGCAGCCCATGAACCAGGCCCTGGCATTCTGAGCTGTACACTATTGAAGCATTAGATTATGCATACTACATGGGCAGAAATGGAAGAGCATCTGGGGGTCACCCTTGAGTGATCTTGTGAGTGAATGTTCTGCCCCCATTCCTATCTCATATCTCTACCTCAACTCCTGATCTCGCCCTTTTCCAGCTGCGCACAGTGATTTCCACACCCTTTGCAGCAACTTTGCCAGACAAAGGCCTCCTGGAAAACCCTTGCCTCTTAGTTCTGAAGTGTTTATCTAGTTATTCTTTATTAACAAAAACTCAGGAGTCAGATGTCGGGGTAAGAACCTGAATGATCAGAGAACCAGTGGAGAAGCCACCAGTGACCTCCTCTCTCTCCCATCTCTCAATCCAAAAAGGCAGAGACTCTAAGCCCCACCCTACTACTTCCTTGGTCTCTCTATTAGTCCTCGGTCCTCCAAAACCTCTATGGCTAATTCCGGTCAGCTAGTAGCTAGCTCCACCTTCTGATTCAAAGCAAACTTAATTGGTGGTCTCGGGAGTGTCAGAGTGCAAACGCTAGGCAGAGAGTTGGCTTGTGTAGAAGAAGACAGGCATTTCCTAATGCAGTGAGTGTGCACTGTGGCTTGCGTCATTTCCTTCCTCTTCAATGTTTATGCCCTCTTTAGGATATCATTTACATACCCGCTTGCTTTTTCCTTCTGTGTTTTGATGTGGAAAGTAACATTTACATTTCAAACAGGTACAAGGAATACCAGCAAAGCAAGCAAGCACTCGTAATCACTTCAAAGAATTAATGGACATTTGCACTTGGCTGTGCCCCTGTACACTTTTTTAAACTTTTGGTGGGACATCATTCACATACTCAATCCACCCGTTTGAACTGTAGGAGCTGGGGGGCACAGTGGTGCACACCTATAATCCAATAGGTGAGTTTGAGGACAGTTGGGCCGTCTAGGCAGTCCCCATCACAGTCACAGACAAATCAAAATAAGCAAAAAAAAAAAAAAAAAAAAAAAAAAAAGGACCACACATGGGGGGGGGGGTGGCACATTGCATTGGGTTTTGTTGCTGTTCCTTTGTCTTGTTGCTGTTGTTGTTTATTTTGAGACATGTCTTCTGTAGCCAGTCTGGTCTTAAACTCTCTGAGTAGCCAAGAGAGACTTTAAATTCCCTATCCTCCCTTCTCTGTCTCCCACGTCCTGGGATGACAGGCATGCATTATCACATCTGGCTTTTTAAAATTATGGTAAATTATATAAAATATAATTTTTGCCATTATAAGCATTTAAGGCACACAATTCAACAACATTAATTACATTTCTAACACCGTGGCCACTGCACTTGTGTTGGTTAGTTTTTGCCAACTTGACAGAAACTAGAGTCATCTGGACAGAGGGAACTTCGACTGAAGCATTCCCTTCAACAGACTGCTCTGTGGGCCTTTCTGGCAGGGTGGGGCGGTGTTTTCTTGGTTGATAATTGATGTGGGAGGTCCTTCTACATTGTGGGCGGTGTCCCTCCTGAGCAGGTGGTCCTGCATTGTGTCAGAAAGCCATGACAAGTCAACCAGTAAACATCACTCCTCCATGCCTTCTGCTTCAGTTGCTGCCTCCAAGTTCCTGCTTGAGTTCCTGCCCTGGCTTCCCTTCATGATGGACTCTAACCTATAAATATAATAAGCACTTTCTTCCCCAAGTTTCCTCTGCTTATGCTTTATCACAGCAATGGAGAAGCCAACAGACTTTTCATCATCCAATCAGAGAGTTCAGTCATAAATAAATAATAATTTTCCAACCCTCTCATCCCTGACCCCAAGAAAGCCTGCTTTATCAATTTCAAGTTTCTAGATATTTCTTAAAAGTGAAACTATATGGCTGGTGATGCACACTTTTAATCCTATCACTCGGAAGGCAGAGGCGGGCAGATCTCTGTGAGTTCGAGAACAGCTTGGTCTACAAAGTGAGTTCCAGGATAGCCAGAGCTGTTACACAGAGGAACCCTGTCTCAAAAAACTAAAAGAAAAAAAAAGTAAAATGTTTGAAAAACTAGAACTGTATGTACACTATTTGTTCTTTTGCATATGACTTATTTCACTCACCAAAATGTCTCGAAGGTTCATTCACATTGTAGCCTACATGAAAACCTTATTTCTTTGTATAACTAAATAATATTCCATTTCATATATACACTACATTTAGAAATCCATTTGTCAATTGATGAACACTTGAGTTGTTTCTATCTTCTATAATTGCAACTAACGTTACAATTGTCCCTATGGGGCTGGGAGAGATGGCTCAGAGGTTAAGAGCACTGACTGCTCTTCCAGAGGTCCTGAGTTCAATTCCCAGCAACCACATGGTGGCTCACAACCATCTGCGATGCGAAGGGATCTGATTCCTTCTTCTGGTATAGATGTAAAATACATGAATAAACAGTTGTCCCTGATTTTAACTATTTTTTGGCATATGACTAAATGTGAAATTGCTGTGTGATAATTCTGTGTTCTCTGAAACTGTCAAACTGCCTCTCAGAGCAGATATACAAGCAAGGAAGGAGGCTTCCAGTCTTCCCATAACTTTCCAACACTGATTTTTTCTTTTCTCTTTGCTTATTATTTTAATAGTTTTTCAGCCATTGCCATGTGGTCTTGACTTACACTTACCCCAGGGTTAAGGGGAAGCACTTTTTCATGCATATTCCTTGGAGAAATATATATTCAACTTCACACCATTCTTTAAAGACTGAGTTGTCTTTTTGTTGTTGGTTTGTAAGAGTTTGGTGTGAGTTTTTGTTTGTTTGTTTTTACTTATTTTGGATGTTGAATTTTTATCTCACGGATAACTTTCAAATAATTTCTTACATCATGTAGCTTGTCTTCTCATCTTTTGATAGTATCTTTTAATGAAGAACACCTTTTCTCTTATTTTCTTTTGTTGTTTCTGCTCCTATTCAGGTTCTCTCTGTCTCTGTCTCTGTCTCTGTCTCTGTCTCTGTCTTTCTCTCTCTGTCTCTGTCTCTCCTCTCTCTCTCTCTCTCTCTCTCTCTCTCTCTCTCTCTCTCTCTCTCTCTCTCTCTCTCTCCCTCTCTCCTTCCCTTCCTCCCTCTCTTGGTTTTCTGAGACAGGGCATCATGTAGCTCAAGCTTCTCTCAAACTCAGGGTGTAGGCAAAGGCTAGTCTTAAACTCTTGACTCTCTTGTGCCTTCCTTCCAAGTGTCGGAATGACAGTCATGTGCCACTGTTCCTGGCTGAGATCTGTTTTCAAAAGAAGAAATAGAGAATAGCTGTTAAATCCATGTTCAGTAGTCTCCCCATCCTGCTCTCTTTCCTCCTTGGAGAGATCTCTGTTGTGAGCTTGGTGTGGCATTTCCTATCCATGCTTTCATATCTCAATATACATATACATATACATATACATATACATATAATAAACTTCCCTGTGCTTTAGCAATTATGCACAATGGAATCATTTTTCTTTCCGTACATCTTCCATTGAGCACACAGTGGCTATCTATCCAGAGTTACTTTAGTCATTTCCTTCATTATGTATTCAATTAAATTATAGAGGAGTGATATTTACAGTATTTAACTGACCTTGTTCTGGTCCCACCCTGAACAGACAGGGCTCACTGTAAACGGCAGCAGGTCCGAGTATCTGTGCACACACCTGTGTGTTCCTGTGGACACCAATGCGCCTATCAGCTCACTTTTCACACATTATTGGTCCAATCCATGATTGTAGACTTTTGGATTGCTTTTAGTTTTTCACTAAAATATTTCTGCAGCTGTCTCTTCACACACATGTGTGAGAGTTTCTCCAAGATGTAGACTTTGTAGAGTTGATGGGTGGTCTGCAACACACATGTTCCATTTTATTTTTCCTGTTGTATCAGAACTGTGGCTCAGGCCTAAAATGAAGACAAAAGGCTCTTGAGTTCTTCACATTCCATAGAACCACCATAATGTCACTGTTACAGCAGTTGTGACCAGCGACCTCCCAGGAGGGCATACTGAGACCTGGTAGAAAGGAGGGGCCCTTCTGAAGAGAATGAAGTTCACAAAGAGAAGTAATGTCTTCACCTTCCAACAGCAGCCATCACGAAAGCCTGAAGACCAGAGAGAGTCCTGATGAAACTTATCTGGGCATCTGCCTGACTCCTTCTGCTTTTCTTCCCTGTGTGTCTAGGAAAGCCTAGTGGTCTTCCCTTGAGGGAGAGTCTGTGAGAGTGTGGTCCTGCAGTGTCTGATGCTGTAGGGTGTGGAGAAAGAGTTAAGAGATAGAGAGAGAGCCAGCCTGCACTCTGCCATTCAGTGGAGTATAATTCATTCATTAATACCACTGTCAGTCTGCCACTGTGGAGGGCCATCTACAGGGGGAGGCAGTGCCCTTTAGAGAATTAAATCCCATGCCAAAGAACCACCTAGGTCATAGGTTCAGGGAGCCTTCCCTTTGTGTTGTGTCCTGTAAGAGCCCTGCATTTGGGTTCTGACATGCGGACGAGACCAACAGGTCCCCAAGGAAGGTCAGAAGCAGAAAGAAGACTGTCTCACTCAAGAAAGAACTTTGTCATTTCCTTTCTTTCCTCCACCTGATGCAAGAAGAGGAAAGAGAGACAAAAGAACATGGCATCTGAGCATCTGCTGCTGGTGACCCTCGCCCCACATGACCACAGTGGACTAACCATGGTTTTTCTTAAGAAGAGAGCACAAGAGGAGCAAACGAGCTTTGCATCAGAATAGATCAAGACTGAATTTTGATCATATCAGAAAGATTTTCCCAATAGGCAACAGTGTCAAAAAGCTGGAAAATCTAGAGATTAGGAAAGCTGATTTTTTTTTTCTGTTGTTGTTTTTTGTTTTTGTTCTTGTTGTTTTGTCATTGTGTTTTTCAGCCAGAAGGGAGACTCAGCATGGTATAGTTGGGGCATTTGTCAGACAGACTGAAATATTGTCATGATTATAAATCATGTCTTAACCATATTGTTCAGTGAACTAGAGAGAGCCGATAAACTAGTGGTCCCTGGAACTGCCAAGGCAGCACTCACTATTTCTCCAGGAAGGAGTGTGCCAGAGCCACCCATTTGGTGCAGAGCAATATCACCATTCTTTCTCTTCATTATTGTTTCCACTCATAAAAAGCATCAATTCAAAGTAAAAGAGTTGAAAAACCACCCTGTCCAGAAGCAAAGTAAAATGCCTAAAAAGTCATCACCATATAAATGGGTCTGTTTTTATCTTCACAACAAGAAATGAATTAGTTCCATAGAATGAGTATTGTAGTAGTCAAGAAGGCTTAGCCAGCTCGTGGCTTCCTCAGACTCCTGGGTTCTTTACTATGCATGAATATTCTCTTTCCCTCCTTGTCTGTATCTTTCATCATGGTGGTGACCAGAAACATTCCAAGATAGGAGCCTACGGTTGTGAGAGGCCTCCAGAGGCCAGGCCAGGTGCTTTTCCAGCCTTGGTTTATCACCATCTTGCCCTCAGTTTTCTTCCCTTGGTTTCAGCCTGGTCTTGCATCTCTGTATCGTCTTCAGATGGACAGTCACATGACTTATGGTCTCCTTTCCAGCTGCAGATCCACCTGTGTGGGGATACCTCTCTACTGTAGCCTTTGGACTAGCTCTACATCCTTCCATTCCTTCATTGCCAACCCCTAAGGCCCATCACCCTAGGATCCCAGGTCCCAGAAGAGTATACACATTTTGCATCTCCGGGAAGGAAATCTGAACACAGCCCACATCAATCTCCCTGGGTTTTATTTTTTAATTGAAATGGATAGACTTGCAGGCTAATTGTTATCTGTCACCCTCGGGTGCCAGAATGTATAAAGAGAATGGTCCTTGAGGGTAAACGAGCATTACAGTTGGATTTAAGAAATAAGCCGTTCTCAAAACTTGCACAAGTTGCAGTTTGAAGAAAATTAGAGCCAAACCTTGTGTTGTAAACTGCTGCTTACTGGAGAAAAGAAAAAGAAATCCTTTAAGGTATAGGAACAGTATGTGAGACAAGCTGGCAGAGGCTGGGAATCCTTCTGATGTGTAAAGGATTCCTTGACAAAAACAGATCACCTGGGGACCCTGTGTGCAAGGCCTTTTGTTTATCTGCTCTTGTCTGGCATTTGCTTCATGTCTTTCACTTGGTGGAGAGGTTTTGTTCTTTGAAAATTGAAACAATTTTTAACGTCAGAAAGAGGTTTACAGGATTTTCATGAACTCGCTTCCTGCCTACATACTTCTCATTCCCTTCGCCCCTGCCTCTCTCTCCCCCTTCCAGCTGGGGTGTGTCAGTCCTGGGTGCCAGATGCAAAATGATTCAGCCAGTGCAGTTCCCCGAGTTGAACTTGTTATTGATTAGCACTTCCTAAATCAAACGGAATTGCTGATCGCTGTTGCAAGACGCCCCCCACATGCTCAGGATCCAAGTTCAGCTACAGTGTCTGTGCCTGGGCAGGCACTAGGGGATTTTTGATGTGTTCCCCCATCTTAATCACTGCTGTTTCCAGCAAAGGAAGAGGAATGGCATCTTTCATCGCCAATTCATGTTTTCTAAGCTCCAACTGTGTGTGTGGCAGTGTGCAGCCACAGAGGGGATTTTGACAATTAGCAGGAGCCGCCGCCTTTACTCTCCTTAGCTGTGATAATTAATGCCTCAGGACATTTTTATGAGTTGGTATGTGCTGGGCACATGACACATAGTACTGAGAGCGTCAATTACATATGACCTGTTTGAAAGGATAGAAAATTTAACAGAGGCCATTTTAAGCACGTGCTTTGTAGATACACTAATAGCTGGTCTGCAATAAAATTGAGAGTCTTTGGCAAATTGGTCACTGTGCAACATCTGTCCATGAGCATAAGGACCAGACTCACTCTTAGGTCACCTCCATCCAATTTCCGCCCTAGGTGATGTTTCAGGACACAAATTAGTGATGTATGTGACATTTCATTTATGAGCCCTGCCCCAACCCCCAACCAACCCAGGAAAGATGCCTATGAGTTTAAATAAATTTCCAAGTGTTTACCTTCAGATAATTTTAAACCAAAAGTTGTAAGAGTAAAATAATAGCTGCGTATCTTTATATGTCTTAGCCAATTGTCAACATGTTGCCACATTTCATTATTCTCTCTGCCCTGAAATCCTAACACACGTAGAATTGTCTTTATTTATTTTTTTAATAGCTATTCAACCATGTCAACAGCTGTACAATGGTGTGATGTGCTCTGGCCTGTGTGTTCACCTACCCACTTACTCTCTCTTGTTCTCCTTTCTTCTTTCCCTCTCCCCAATTCCTTTAAAAAAAAAAAACAACTCTGTCCTCTATATTCAAGGCATGTTTTGTTTCCTCATATGAAAGAAAACACATGCCACTTTTCTCTCTGTGTCTGGATGAAGTTTTGCCTAACATGATGACCTCAAGGTCCATTCATCTGCAAATGACTTGATGTCATTCTTCATTATGGCAGAATTAAAAACTCAGTCTTCCTTAATTTCTTATTTGAAAGTAAGTCACATATACATCCTTTTCTTATACACTTTAATATGTATTACCTAAGAAGAAAGTTCTTTCACATAATCATATAATTATCAAATTAAAAACATTTAATGTTAAAAATACACTACTGTGTCAACTTAGCCTTTCAGGTTTTATTAGTAGCTTCAGTAGGAACTAAATTGTATTCCCCCAAGTTTATATATGTAAGTTCTACCCCCTGATGTGTCCGTATTTGAAGTAATTAGGTTTAGATGAGATTATGAAGGTGCATTGTGGGTCTCAGGGGATTAGTGGCTTTCTCAGAAAAGGCCCTGAGCTTTCTTTTCTACCATGTGAGAACACAGCCAGATGGCTGCCTACAAGTCAGGAAGAGAGCCTATAGCAGACTTGGCCATGTTGGCATCCTGATCTTGGGTTTCTTGATTCCAGAATTTTTAAACCACTCAGTCCATGGTGTTTTGTTTTGGCAACCAGTGCCGACTAGTACATGGCTCAAGAAATGTTCTTTCTGGTTTTTGTTTGTTTGTTTGTTTTTCTGTTTTTTTCCAGCCCAAGATCTAATTGTGAATCATTTTGTGTGTGTGTGTGTGTGTGTGTGTGTTCTTTTCAATATGGAGTTGTTCTTTAGCCTTTTAACATTCTCTTTTATGGCATACTATCTATCCCTCAACTTTGGTTTATGTAATACTTCTACATGATTTGATTGGAGTTGTATATTTTGAGAAGGAATTCTATGTAAGTAAAATGCATCATGTCAGGTGGTATTTCAAGTTCCTTCCAATTTTCAGCAATGACAGCTAAGGTAAGTTTGTAAGAGTCATGAACTCAGTGTTTGAACACGCACTTCTGCGCTAGGTTAGTGGGCAGTACTGGAAGCCTGAATCTCAGCTCTGTGGATCAAAGGACAAGCAATTAGCAACATGTGATATTGGGTCGACTCCTGATATGGTGATCCTCTCCACTCTCAAACATTGCAAATCCCAAGGCTTTACACATCAGAGCAGTCTGAGGGACACCAGTGATTTAAAAGCATTTTCATTTTTCTTCACATTTCCTTCCATTCACACACATTATTATTATTATTATTATTAATATAATATTTTATTATATTGCTATTATTATTATAATCATTATTTTATTATTATCAACAACACCTTGGACTGTGGATTACAGTCTGGATGTGTTCCCCAAAGGTTTATGCTTTGGAAGTCTGGTTCCCAGTGTAGTACAGAAAGCAGTTGGTTCTTTATGAGGTGGAACCTAGTGGGAGATGGTGACTTGATTCCCTTTAAGAGGAGTAAATGCTGGTCTCTTGGAGTGAACTAGATCTCACAGGGGTAGAGTCATTTCTGGAGGGAAGGTCACTGTAAGAGTCAGCAGGCCATGTCCTGGTCTTCGATTTCCTGTTCTATCATGAGGATACTCTGACCCACTCTTGCTGTGTGACAACATTCCACATGTGTAGACAGAAGGCTGTTGCCAGAAGACTAACAGCCGGCGCCCCCTGATCTTGGACTTTCATCCTCCCAAACTGCAAACTAAAGGAACCTTTTTTTTTCCATGATGAAATACCCAGTCTCTGGTGTTTTGTTGCAAAAACAGAAAATAAGTTAAGGTAGGTGTACATTATCATCTTTATCTGTAAACCAACAGGGTTGGACTTAATAATTCAAAAAATTCTCTTCAGTGTCTGTTCTCATTAACACAGGCATGGATCACAGAATCTACAAAATATAGAAGATAAGGTTTTAGAAATAGAGATTTAAGCCTCCAGGAAAGAAATAGTGAAGGGCTGGGCAATGGTACACACCTTTAAACCCAGCATTCCAGAGGCAGAGACAAGCTGACCTCTGTGAGTTCAAGGCCAGCCTGGTCCATAGAGTGAGTTCCAGGACAGCTAGGGCTACATAGAGAAATCTTGTCTCAAAAAAAAAAAAAAAAAGAAAGAAAGAAAGAAAGAAAGAAAAAGGAAAAAAGAAAACAGTGAAGGGTATTCTTTCTGTGATCAGCAGCCAAGAAGGGAAGCTTCCAAGTCAAGGTTATTCCTATGTGTCCCTCTGATTGGTTAGCTACCAGATATCATAGGAGATAAATTTTATACTTAGTAGCACACAGAAGTTGTTATTTGGTACAGCTTTAAAAGTCCTTACTTCTGGAAACAAAGATAATTTTTAAAAATGTTAATGTTTTTTTTCTATCCTACTGGAGGCCACTTGGAAATCCCTCCCTCCCCTCCAGATCTTTTATCAGGATTACATTTGCTGTTTGACTTTTGGGATTTGCTTATTCGGTATGCTGTTTTTTTGTTTTTTGTTTTCTCTTCTTCAACATAAAACTATCTGTTTCAATCAGAGCCTGAACTTCTACCCAAGTATAGCTGAAAATGTTTCTGTGTCCCGCCCGGTCCACAGCCACTCAGACCCAAGTAAACACACAGAGGCTTATATTAATTAAAACTGCTCAGCCTTTAGCTCAGGCTCACTACTGACTAGCTCTTACACTTAAACTCAGCCCATTTCTGTTCATCTATATGTCACCACATGTTCTGTGGCTTTACCTGTGTGCCATTACATGCTGCTCCCTGGATGGCAGGCTGGCATCTCCTGATTCAGCCTTCCTCTTCCCAGAATTCTCCTTGTCTGCTTATGCCCTATACTTTCTGCCTGGCTATTGGTCAATCAACATTTTAGTAAACCAGTGTACAAAAGCATTATCCCACAGCATCCAAGGCTCTATGTTTTCTCATTATTGCAGATGGACAGCTACTCGATGGGTTGTTGCTTATTGACCACATTGACAGCCTATCTATGTAAGGAGGGATCTTGTTTAAGTTAACTATTTTTAACTGAGGGACAGGGGGGAAAATGAGGAAAGAGAACTATCTGACCAAGAAGAAGCTCTGAAAGCATTTCTCTGTGTGTCACTGATAGTGGAGCTTATGGGCCAATGCTAGGTCTGTCTACAAACTCACCATGTCTTTGGACTTTAGAAAGGAGTTTTCTGGGGGAATAGAAAGTGCTCAGTAGAAGAACTGATTCTGCAAGCTTTAGGGCACGAGTTCAGACCCTCCACACTCACATAAAAAGCTGGTGGTAGCTGGGAATGGCCTGTATCTCTAACAATAAGCGGTTGAGTCACTGTACTTGGGGTCTGAACACACAGGGCTTTGCAATGTCTGTAGTGTCACACCATCAGCACCTGAGGAAGCTGCCTGAAGGGCCTCAGATTCCAAGCTACTGCACGCTATGAACTGTGTGTTTTCACTGTGCACCAAAAGTTTTCTGTTATTAGAGAAACATAATGGTTTAATTACTGATAACAATGGCTTTTCACCACTGCTGAGCATGTAAGTATCAAACTGTAAATCTTTGGACTGGAGGGATTAGAATATTTGGCTTTAATGTTTGCTGTTTGTGTTGTTCACTTGGGTTTTGTTTTTAAAAATTGTTGCATGATTTTTGGCTTGGGTTTAGGACAGAATTTCTAAGAGTCCTAAACATACTTCTGCCATCTTGAAGCATATATTTACACAAAGCAGTGTTCTTAGCACTGACAAGTACGAAATCAAAGTAGCAATTAACTTTGACAAATGTTATCAAATATTCGGCCAAATTAATTCTCTATGTAAAAATAAACAAGCAATTTCATCTTATTAGTATGAAAAATTGATTTTGTCTTTAAAATTGTGAAATATGCATACAAAAACCTTCATTTATTATCAATACATATTTGGTTTGTATATCTATACACTTATATCCCAGGGTGAAAGACAAATTCCTCAGGCAAAGGGCAGTCACAAGTGGAAAAAGTTTCAAAAGCAGTTAGGCCCTCTCCTAATACCAAGGATACAGTAAGAACAATAGCATGATTATGGGCATTGTACTTCAGTACACCAACCTGGAGTCTCAAACAGCCACATGGTGCTTTATGATCCTCATTTGGAGATTAGAAGTCAGACTTGGAAAAGCTAAACAGTTTGCCTGTACATCCAGCCAGCTGGTGGTGGAGCCTGGTCCTGAATCCATATTAAACTCCCCACACGGCCCTGCGTCATGTCACAGAGCAGGAGGGGCTGCCACAGGGCCGATGATTCCTTCTTCTGACTCTTACTCCCTGTGAGAGATGTGCAAGATTGTTGGGGAGGGTAGTATCAGAACCCTTCCCATCCTCCTCCTCCTTGGTCCGAGCACTCACCTATCGCTTACCCACAGAATCATCTGTGCCACTAAGACAAGCATCCTAACAGAGTAGTGCCAGCAACAGCCTTCAGTAAGTGATTGCTGGGAAGAAAGAAAATGGGGAGGGTGGAGAAGTAAACAAGAGAATGAAGGGGAAGAAGAAAGAGAGTGGAAGGAGGAAGGAGAGGGAGACAATTGTGGAGAAAGTAGAATTCTGACTTTATCACATTATCAGGGCTTAACCTTCTTATATAAAATTACAGAGGAATATAATTCAGTAATTTCTCAGAGAGAGAGAGGAGACAAAGGAGAGGGGGAGGGAGAGAGGAGAAGGAGCTGGAAGAAGAGAGAGAGGAGAGGGAGGGAGAGAGAGAGAACTGCATTTGATTTTATCTACAGAGAAAATTGCAAACAACCTAATTACTCAAAAATTAGTGGATGAATAAGTAAATTAGGAACCTCCAGTCAATGCGAAAATATGCATATATTAAAAAATAATTGCTGCACAGACTAGAGGAAAAATGGTTTGGATGCAGAAGATTAGTGGTTTTAAAAAGAAATAGAATATAAAAGTATAAGATGCACATATAGATACAGACAAACAGTGCATCCAGGCAAGAGAATGCACAGCTCTATACGATGCAGCATCAATTCCTTGGAGACCATTGTAATATTTGGTACACGACTACCATACAAAAGTAAATCAATAAACCAGCCCTGATTTAGTATTTGTGCTGAGGCTAAGGTATAGTAACAGGAAGAAGATTCACCCTGCCACTTTAGACAACTAATAAAACAGAAAAATACACTAAACAGTGGCTTCTAGAGGCTTCCAGAGAGCAGCAAAACAAAGGTGCTAGCCCTCTGCATGCTCTGGAGTACTGCCTAGAAGAGTTTCCAGGTCATCCTACAAGGAGTGCCTAAAAGTCCCTCTGAGTCCTGATGATGAAGTTGACAGGGACAGCCAAAGCAAGTTGTCAGCTCAGCATTCTGAGGAGGAGAGAGATGTTCAGAGGACAGGTCTCTCGAGGTCTGCAAGGATCCCTCAGAATCTTGTGTGCCCTGTTCATCTGTATAAGCAAGGGCAGAAATCATCGCAGCAGACAGCACACGGTCTCACTGGTTAGAGCAGAACCCATGATCCGAGGGGGTATTGGTTAGAGTACCTTGGAAGGGTATTATTTCTAGTTGGGGTAAGTTCACTCTAATGCAAAGACTATTCTGATTTGTCTAACAAATACTAAAAGCAGGGCTCACGAAGACCAATCTGTCCTAAATAACTCCATTATCTCTCAAAAAAACCGTGCTCAAAGATGTCAAATGGAAGATGAATCCTCTACCTACCTATGAGTGATCAGGTTCACACCTGTAGTTGGATGGGAGGAATCACTCCCAATATCCCATAGCACAGTCAGGTAACTATAGATGACAAGCGAAAAGTGTACATTTCAATGGGGCTGAAGAAGATTTTTGCATATTCTCAACACAATGGAATGATAAACGCTGTGTGATAAGTCAATTATCTTGATTCGATTACTATACAATGTACACTGGTTTTGAAGTACTACATGGTTCTCTCTAACCATATATTATCATTTTTTGTGTCATTTAGAAAGAAAAGAACATATAAAAACAAACAAACAACAACAACAAAAAAGATGTGAACCAAAATGAAATTAGCTTCTTACAAGGCAAAATTTATATCATGTCTGGTATGTAACCAAAAAACGATCCAAAGAACACAAAAATGGGATGTATAATAAAGGTTAAAACTTGTGACAGGCCACTCCTGCCAGGGATGTGAGTAGGAAAACTGCAGATCTTCACCTCTCTCTCTCCATTCCGGCAAGTCAAATCCTCCACTCTCTTCCCAGCCTCCACAGCAGAACACCTGCAGTACCACCCCCTCATCTCTAGTGGATCCCGCAGATCTTCCCCTCCTAACCTTCTTCCCCCAACTCTTTGCTTTATCCCATCCCCCAACCCCAGCAGGGACTCCCTGGGAACCCACAGGCCACTGCAGTCAGGGAAGCAGGTAGGCTAACTGGAGACCTTCACCTCTCCTTCTGCTGCTTCAAATCACATCTGCCACTTTCATCCCCAGCCTACAACACAACATCTGCTGCAGCCTCCCCTGCCTCCCTGCCCCCCCACCCCAGCAGATCCCCACAGATCTCCCACTCCTAACCCCCTTCCTTCCAAGCATTGCTTTATCCTAAACCCCAGCTCCAGCAGACACTCCCTGGGAACCCACAGGCCACTCCTGCCAGCGAAGCAGGCTAAATGAGGATCTTCACCTCTATCCAGTCCTCCAAGTCCAGTGCCCAGTCTCTTCCCCTTCTCTGCATCAGAACATCTGCCACACTTTATCTCTAGTGGATCCCACAGATCTTCCTCTCTAAAGAGCCCCCCCTCAACTCCCACCCCACCCACTCTTTGCTTTATCTCATCCCACAACCCCAGCAGGCACTCTCCGGGAACACACAGACCAGTCCAGGCAAGAAGCAGGTAGGCTAACAGCAGATGGTAGACATTTACCTCTCCCTCCATTCCTCCAAGACCAATCCCCAAGTCTCATCTCCAGCTCTGTAGAAGACCTTCTACTCACTCTATGCCTCCCCATTCCTGGGGACTAAGTAAACAGATTGTGCTGGAAATCTTGTATTCATCCCTCTTGTGAAGCCCTTCCATTGCCCATTCCCATTCTTAAGTCTCAGGTCCTAATAACCAGAAACACATTTTGCCTGGAACCTCCATTGGCCACACCAGAAACCAAGGAATAAAAAAACCTACTCAACAAAGGCAAGATCAGATATCAGCACCTAGAATTACAATCTTCTCTATCCCAGATGCCCAAAGCCAGCTTAAAAAACACAATCAAAACAACCAGGACAATATATTTCCACCAGAGCCCAGCAACTCTACCACAGCAGGCCCTGAATATTCCAACATATTTGAAGCACAAGTTAAAGACCTTAAACAGCCTTTGCACATGTGATAGCGGTCCTCAAAGAAGAAATGAATAAATCCCTTAAAGAAATGTATGAAAACACAAACAAGCAGTGGAAAGAAATGAATAAAACCATTCCAAGACCTGAAAGTGGAAATAAATCAATAAGGAAAACCCAAACTGAGGGAGATCTGGAAGTGAAAAATTTAGGAAATCACACCAAGAAGCAAGCTTCACCAACAGAATACAAGAGATAGAAAAGAGAATCTTAAGCACTGAAAACATGATAGAAGAAATGGATACTTTGGTAAAAGAAAATGTTAATTCTAAAAAACTCCTGGTACAAAATATCCAGAAAATCTAGGAAACTATGAAAAGAAAAACAAATCTAAGAATAATAGGAATAGAGGAAAGAGAAGAAACACAAGTCAAAGACCCAGAAAAATATTTTCAACAAAATCATAAAAGAAAATTTCCTTAACCTAAAGAAGGAGATGCCTATCAAAGTACAAGAAGTGTACAGAACATCAAATATAATGGACAAGAAAAGAAAGGCCCCTTGACCATAATAATCAAAACACTAAACATGAAGAATAAAGAAAGGATATTAAAAGTTGCAAGGAAAAATGACCAGATAACATAAAGGCAGATCTATTAGAATACCACCCCATTTCTCAATGGGTAGTCTAAAAGGCAGAAAGGCCTGGGCAAATGTGTTGCAGACTTTAAGAGATCATAGATGCCAGCCCAGACTACTACACCCAGAAAAACTTTCAGTCACCATAGATTGAGAAAAAAAGACATTCCATTATAAAGTCAAATTTAAACAATATCCATCTACAAACCCAGGTGGTAGAAAAAAAATACCAACCTAAACAGGTTCACTACATACAAGAAAACACAGGGAATGAATAATCCAAGGCCAGCAAAGTCAAAAGAAAGGGAAACACACATGCACACATACCACTACCATCAATAACGACAACAACAACAACATAACAGAATAATAGGAGTCAGCAATCACTAGTCATTGATTTCTCTCAATATCAACAGCCTCAATTCCCAATAAAATGACACAGACTAACACAATGGATGCAAAAATAGCATCCATCCTTCTGCTACATCTAAGAAACACACCCCCAATTCAAGGATAGACATCACCTCAGGGTAAAGGGTTGGAAAAAGATATTAAAGCAAGTGGACCTAAGAAACAAGCTGATGTAGCCATGTTAATATATGACAAAATAGACTTCAAACTAAATCTAATCAGAAGAGATAGGAATGGATACTACATACTCATCAAAGGAAAAATCTACCAAAGGAACATTGAAATTCTTAACATCTATGCCCTGAACACAAGGGCACCCAAGTTGGAAAAGAAATATTATAGCTTAAATCACATATTGACCCTCATATAGTGACCCACTCTTGCCAATAGACAGGACCTCCAGACAAAAGTTAAGCAGAAAAAAAAATGGTGCTCACTGAAGTCATAAACCAAATGGGACCTAACAGATAGTTACAGAATGTTTCATTCAAACATAAAAGAATATACCTCCTTCTGGGCGCTTCATGGAATTTTCTCCAAAATTAGCCAGAAACAAAGCAGATCTCAATAGATACAAGAAAATTGAATTAACTCTCTGCATGCTATCAGATCACCATGGATTAAAGCTGGATATTAACAATAGAAATAAGAGAGAACTTACAAACTCATAGAAACTGAACAACTCAATACTGAATGAAAAATGGGTCAAGACAGAAATTAAGAAAGAAATCAAAGACTTTCATTAATTGAAGAAAATGAATACACCGCATATCTAAACTTATGGCCTATGGGATACAACGAAGGTTGTTCTGAGAGGCAAATTCATAGCACTAATGCCTACATAAAGGAATTGGAGAGATGTCATACTAGCAATTTAATAGCACACCTGAAAGCTCCAGAACAAAATGAAATCACACCCAAAAGGAGTAGAAGGCAAGAAATAATCAAATTCAGGGCTGAAATCAGTAAAACAGAAACAAAAAATAATACAAAGTATCAATGAAGCAAAGAGTTGGTTCTTTGAGAAAATCAATAAGATTGATAAATAATTATCCAAATTAACTAGAAGACAAAGAGAGAAGCTCCAAATTAACAAAATCAGAAATGAAAAGGGGACATAATAACAGACACTGAAGACATCAAAAGAATCACAAGAACATACTTTAAAAAGCTGTACTCCACCAAAATAGAAAATTTAAAAGAAATGTACAATTTTCTAAATACATACCACTTACCAAATTTAAATGCAAATCAGATAAGCAATTCAAACAGATCTATAACCTCTAATGAAATAGAAGCAGTCATTAGAAGTTTCCCCACCAAGACACCTCTAACAGCCTTGAGGTGAGGGAGGGACTTAGACCTGCCTCAGCTGAATGTGTCAAGCTCTGCTAACCCCCCTTGAGGGACCTTGCCTTGCAGGAGGTGGGAATGGGTGGAGTTGGGGGGGAAAGGCTCGGGGGTGGGGAGGAGGGAGGTGAGGGGAATATGTGGTTGGTATGTAAAATGAATAGAAAACCTCTTAATAATAATAGTTACAAAAAAGAAAAATAAAAAATTTCTTAAAAAAGATCTCTCTCTCTCTCTCTCTCTCTCTCTCTCTCTCTCTCTCTCTCACACACACACACACACACACACACACACACACACACACACGTTTCCCCACCAAAAAAAAAGCCAGATGATTTAACACATAATTCTACCAGATTTCCAAAGAAGAGTTAATGCCAATACTCTCAAAATTATTCAATAAAACAGAAAAAGAGGGAACATCACTCATCTCATTTTATAAAGTCACACTTGCACTTCTACCCAAACCACATAAAGACCTAACAAAGAAAGAGAATTATAGACCAATTTCTCTTATGAACAAAGATGCAAAAATACTCAATAAAATATTGCAAACTGAATCCAAAAACACATCAAAAATATCATCCTTCATGATGAAGTAGGCTTCATCCCAAGGACTCAGGGATGGTTCAACATACATAAATCAATAAATATAATCCACCATATAAACAAACTGAAAGACAAAAACCACATGATCATCTCATTAGATACAGAAAAAGCCTTTGACAAAATACAACACCTCTTCATGATAAAAGTTATAAAGAGATTAGGGATATGAGGAACATACCTAAACATAACAAAGGCAGTTTACAGCAAGCCCATAGTCAGTATCAATTTAAGCAGAGAGAAACTCAAAGTAATTCCACTAAAATTAGGAACAAGAAAAGGTCGTCCACTCTCTTCATATCTATTCAATGTAGTACTTAAGGTGTAAGCCAGAATAATAAACAACTGAAGGGGATCAAAGTGACACAAATTGGAAAGGAAGAAGTCAAAGTATCATTATTTGCAGATATGGTAATATACATAAGTGACCCTGAAATTCCACCAAGAACCTCCTATAGCTGATAAACACTTTCTGCAAAGCAGTTGGATACAAAATTAACTTGCAGAAATCAGCTCCCTTTCTATACACAAATGACAAAAAGTCTGAGAAAGAAATCAGGGAAATGACATCCTTAACAATAGCCTCAAATAATATAAAATATCTTGGAGCATCTCTTACTTATCAAGTGAAAGACTTGTATGATAAAAGCTCCATGTCATTGAAGAAGATATCAGAAGATGGACCGATCTCCTATGCTTGTGGATTGGTAGGAGTAACAAAGTAAAAATGGCCATCCTGCCAGTTCAGTGAAATCCCCACAAAATTCCAACACAATTCTTCAGTAATCTTGGAAGAATAATTTTCAGTTTCATATAGAAACACACACACACATACACACAACAAAACACAAATGAAAACAGGATAGCTAAAATAATTCTGAACCATAAAAGATCTGCTGGAGGTATCAGCATTCTCAATTTTAAGTTGTAGTACAAAGCTATAGTCACAAAGACAGCATAGTGTTGGCACAAAAACAGACACATTGAGTAATGGGATCAAAGACCCAAACACATATCTACACACCTGTGGATACCTGAATTTTAAAACAGAAGCCAGAAATATGTAATGGAAAAAGGACAGCATCTTCAACAAATGGTGCTAGTTAAACTGGGTAGGGATGTGTAGAAGAATCCAAATAGATCAATACTTATCATCATACACAAAATTCAGTTTCAAATGGATCAATGAACTCAACATAAAACCAGACACACTGAACCTGATAACAGAAAAAGTATGGAACAGCCTTGAACTGATTTGCACAGGAAAAGACTTTCTGAACAGAACACCATTAGCATAGGCACTAAGACCAACAATTAAAAAACAAGACCTCTTGTAAGGCAAAGGGTACTATCATTTAGACAAAATGGCAGCCTAAAGAATGGGGAAAGATTTTCATCAACTCCACATCTGATAGAGGGCCAATATCCGAAATATATAAAGAACTCAAGAAGCTTCATATCAAGAAAAAAAATAGCCCAATTAAAAATGGGGTGCAGATCTAAACAGAATTATCAATAGAGGAATCTCAAATGGCTGAAAAACACTTAAATGTTCAACATCCTTAGCCATCAGAGAAATGCAAATCAAAACTATTTTGAGATTTCATCTTGTAACAGTCAGAATGGCTCAGATCAACAAAACAAGTGACAGCTTATGCTGGCAAGGATGTTGAGTAAGGGCAACACTACATCTAATTGAATTGTCCAAACTGGTCCCAAGGGAATCTCCAAAGAACCCGGGCTCTTGCTAAGACAACATGGTGGTGGATATCTCTAATTCCAGCACTCAAGAGGCAGAGGCAGGTAGATCTTTTTGTGCCCAAGTATAACTTGGTATACAGAGTGAGTTCCAGGCTAGCCAGTGCTCCATAGAATCTATTTCAAACAAACAAAAGACAAAAAGCAATCAATAACATAGCTTGTGGCTGCGCACTCCAGTGCACAGTGCTGGCCTGGCATGCATGACTCTCTAGGTTCAATTCTCAGTATCAAACATGAGTGGATAAATATAATTACATTTTTGTAAAGTACAGAAAGGAAAAAAAAGTAATAATAAAACTGCAGAGATGACATTTCATATTCCAATTAGCAGACAGAGATTCAAAAATTATAACTATATTCCATGAGTTGGAAAAGACAGAGAAACATATTGCCATGGTAAGCAGAGGATGCCCTAGCTTCATTTCTGTTGCTGTGATAAAATACCCCAATAAACAGCTCACAATTATGCTAGCTCACAATCCCAGGTCAGAATGCATCATTGCAGGGAAGTCATATTGCCTCCTTCACGGAAACTCTTTTTCCAGGCAATTTTAAGATGTGCCAAGTTGTTAAAACTATCATTGAGGACAACATTAAAAATGATGCAGTTGGAACTTCTAGAGATGAAAGCTACAATGTTGTTTAGGTCAAATGCAGTAAATGTACTTCTGTACAGCCAATAAAACATTGGGAGAGCGATGGTTAGTGAATGTGGGGACATGGTAATAGAAACTATCCAAAATGCAATGCAGGGAGACAGAGGACTAAAATAAATGAATGGCTCAGCAATGAGAGACCTTAAAGGAATCTAATATGCATATAATTGGAGCCCCAGGAGAAGATATAAAAAGTATTTGAAGAAATAATAGATGAAAAAACTACACTGTGTAAATTATAATCCTGCAGGTCCAGGAAGTTCACCTGACCAAATCCAAGCAATTTGAAGAAAGCCACACCAAGGCACACGATAATCAAATTGCTGTAGAATAATGATGAGAGAATCTTAAGAGTAGCCAGGAGGAAAAAGACATAGAATATACAAAGGAACAAAGGCCATCAGGGAATGCAAATTTTAACTGCTTTGAGGCTCATCTTACCCTAGTCAGAATGGCTAAAATAAAATAAAACTTAAAAAACTAAATGACCATTAATGCTGGGATAGATGTGGGAAAAGGAAAACACTTATTCTCTGTTGGTGGGAATACTGCAGTCTCTATGGAAGTCAGTGTGAAGGCTCATCAAAAGGCTAGAAGTAGGTCTACCACATGATTTGGTTATCCCACACCTGGATGTACTCCCAAAGACTCTATATCCTACAACAAAGACAGGTACTCATCCATGTTTGTTGCTGCTCTATTTATAATAGCCATGAAATGGAAACAGCTTAGATACCCATCAACTGACACATGGATAATGAAAATATGGTATATATACACAGTAGAACAATATTCATCTGTGAAGGAAAATGAAATTTGAAGGTAAATGGAGGTGGAAGTAATCATTCTGAGTGAGGTGACCCAGACCAAGAAAGACAAACATGATATGTTCTCTCTCATATGTGGAGGCTAGCTTTGAGTCTTCAGATAAGTGTGTTTAAATTGGAGTACCCATGGAAGGCAGAAGACTAGGAACAGACAGTGGGGGAGGACCTCAAGGGAGATGGTAAGAACACAGGTGGTATGAAGCAGGAAAGGGGCGTAATAGAAGGGTTAAATGGTGTGGGAAGGCAAGATAGAGAAGTCAGTATGAGGAGGGACAGCTAACACTAAAGACCTTCAAAAATGTCATATATAAGTCTACTGCTGTAGAAGCTTCCTACAATGTATACACATACATTAACTGTACATACACATACACAAAATTCAATAGAGTTAAATAGAGTTAAAGTTAACTCTGTAACAATGCTTCTCCCAGAGACCATACAGTATCCAATAAAAAGAGCCTAGTATCATAATGGATTATCTCTTTTTGATTTGTTAACCACTGTGGTGCCGTAGACATCCCAAACATTATAGGCTATTGCAATCGCCCTTGGTTACACTCCAGAACTTGATGGTAAAACCTTATTGGTGAAGCATTTCTTTTTGGGGAGAAGGAGGAGAGTTTATACTCCTTAAGGAAGCTCCATGATGCAAAGTGTCACATTTTTGAGGGCCAAGACCATTTCTTTTTAATATTTGAATCATAGGACACAGAGAAATCCAGCTGATGCCAACCTGAAGGTTTCATCCCTATTAATTAGCTTTCACGGTGCTGGAAGGTTTTATGCATGCTACCAGGGGATGAAATATGCTCTGTAAGAAATGTCAAAGAAACCCTTCAGGCAGAGGGAAACTGTACAAAATGGAAAGCTACATGTACAAAACGGAGTGGTAAGCACTGGGTTTGTTAAATACACAGGCACAAAAGTCCTTTATATTTCTTTCTGTTTTTTTCCTGAGCATTTACTGAACACCAGACACTCTGCTAACTGTTTTGCAAATATGACTCATCCTCACATTAAACCTTTAAAGTAGGATTTACTGTTATCTTGTTTCAATAATGAACAAATTGATAGGCAAAGACCTTATGGCCATTTATCTTGTGAGTGCAGAGGTCAGGGTTGGGTAGTCAAAAATAACCTCAGGACACACAGAAGAATCAATGAGTAGATGTTTGAAAATGTGAATGAACCACATAGAGACAAACCAAATCTAAAAGGTGACTATAGAATTGAACAACTAGGGAAAATACTGACTTCTTTAAAAGTATATAGTATACTTTTAAAGAAGTATACTATATATAAAGAAGTATATAGTATATAGTCTAGGCTGACCCTGAACTTAAGTTTTTCCTCTCCCTTCCTCTCCCCTCCACTCTCCTCCCTTCCTCTCCCCTCCGCTCCCCTCCCCTCTTTTCCTCTCCCCTCCTCTCCTCCCTTTCATTTCCTTTCTTTTCACATGACATTTCCCAAGGGGCCAGAGAAGGCACAAAAGTTTTAGTTCAAGATAACAGACTGAGTACACACATATTCCCTGGCAAGAAGATATCTGCACACTAGGACCACCATGGAAAAAGATCAAGGCTGGTAGCAATAGCAAAAAACTGCCATCCTGTGGCCTCTGGAGAAATCCACTCAAAAACAAGAGTGCACAACCAAGAATCAGGAAAGCTAATGTCACAGGAGATGGGCTAGACAAAACAAGTTGATTAAAGGAGCCACACAGAAAGGAAGAGCTCGAGCAGCCAAATTGTAAAGCAATTATGGTTAAAGCCCCAATGAGATAAAGGAAAGAGTCTCATTTGTGAAGCTTGAAGAGAAGGTTCTAAGACAAGAATAGGATGTTTTGAAGACAAATAAAATAGCCACCTTGGGATGAAAACTCTGACTCTAGAGGAGGTAAAACTATTTAGTTGTCAGAGGTAGTGTGTTAGTTACTTTTCTGTGACTGTGATAAAAGACCATGAGCAAGGTAACACAGAGAAGAAGGAGTTTATTTGAAGAAGGTTAGAGTTCATAATGGCAGGGACAGCATAGCAACACGGATTGGGCTGCCACAACCTGGTGCCACTAATGTCATGGCTTAAGGATAGACCTGGCTAGGGCAATGGGGAATGAAGAAATGACATATAGAAAAGAAAGGGTTGAGCGAGCTGTGTGTTCTGATGGAGACACACCTGCAGCAGTCTGGAAACACAGTGTGTTTGCTATATACATCAGGAACAGGGCGGGGTGGGGGGTTAGCTAATTTTGGTAAACAGTCTCTGTATGAGAGCAGTCCCAGATTGCCGTCATCCAGGAGGAAGAAACTATGGTTGATAATTTCTGCATTTGTTGGTTGGTTTTAGCTAGAGGTCAACCATTTGTAAACATCCATACTTGCATCAGAGAAAGCTTTGCCATTCCCATGGATCTGAGGCATTGGAGTTCTTGACATGGCTGTGCTCATGTCAATAATACACGTTCACTCAGGACTTCATCCACTCCCCAGGGTTGGTGCCAGGAGCAGGAAGCTGAGAGCTCACATCTTGCACCATAAGGATCAGGCAGAGAGAACAAACTGAAAGTTGTTCAGGCCTTTAAATCTCAGAGCTTGTCCCCTAGTGACACCCTCCACCCTCAGCAAGGTTGAACTGTGAACAGCACCATCCACTGGGAGTTGAGCGTTCAAGTACTCATGACTGTGTAGGAACATTTATCATTCAAACCACTACAGCCAGTATGCTTCCATTTTCTAGTAGGAAAGTAGAAGTGTGCTGTTGCCTACAGATAAGTTTATGAAAGAGATGAAAGCAATTAATATTGTGAAGTTTTCACCAAAGAGAAGGAGGTGCCTAGCTAGTCTGCTTAGCAACTTGATCTTTCCGTTTCTGTCATTCGTTAGATGAAAAGTAGTCACAGGTGATGTGTGTGGTGTTCTCTATAACAATGAAGTAAGATACAGCAGGAGAAACAAGCCTGGTGCCTCGTGGCATCACAAGAGCTGACTTGATCTGCATGGCAGCCCCGTTAGGCGCGGAACACCCTGTGAAGTAGTGCTGTGTTGTCCTTAACCCTCTGATTATGTTGTGACATGCAAATTAGTGCCTGTGAAGGAACAAGCCAGTGGAAGACTTCCTAGAATTTTAATGAGCCCTCAAATGAAGGCTTTTGAAAAGGTCATTTAGTATCTCATAAATTAGCAAGAAGGAAAATAAACAGAATGGTAAAAAGAATTTAAGATTCAGATTGAGCAGCTGGATTGGAGCATGCTGAGACACAAGACAAGGGTGGCTTTGAATTATTATTGGCTCTGAGGCAAGAAAAGTCTCTCATCTGTGCTGAACAAACATCACCCAGAAAGCAGGGTCTGGAACCAGTTGTATGACCCAGGGAGTAACCTTAGGTGCTCATGGCTATCTGTTGTGCAGACTGGTGAGGCCAGACCCGCAATCTGTGCATAATGTGCAGGGGCAGCTGAGGTTTGTGGGACCTCACTTCTGGCCTGCTCTCCTTGAAACATGATTTTGATATTTTCAGCAACTTCTTTAGCCTGAACTAGCCCTCTCCTCTGATCAGAATGGTGACTACCCCAATTGTCATCAGAGAGCCTTCATCTGGCAACAGTAACTGATGGAAACAGATGTAGAGACCCACAGCTAAACATTAGCCTGAGCTCCAGGAATCCTGCTGAAGAGAAGAATTGTAGGAGCCAGAGGGGCCAAGGACATCACAAGAAAATCCACAGAATCAACTAACCTGGCTCATAGGAACTCACCGAGTCAGAACCAACAACCAGGGAGCCTGAATGGGACTGACTTAGGCTCTCTACATATATGTGACAGTTGTGTAGCTTGGTCTACTTGTGGGACTCCTAAGAATGGGAGCAGTGGTTGTCCCTAACACTTTGGCTGGCTTTTGGGAACCTGTTCCTCATACTGGGTTGTCTTGCCCAGCATTGGTACAAGGAGAGGTGCTTAGTCTCACTGCAACTTGACATGCTATGCTTTGTTGATACCCATGGGAGGCCTGCCATGTTTCTGAACAGAAGCAAAGGAAGAGTGGATTGAGGTAGGGAGGGGAGGTGGGGGGAGGAAATGGGGGAAGAGGAGGGAGGGGGAAATGTATTCTGGATGTAAAATAAATTAATAAATAAATAAAAAAGAAAAATGAACCCCAAGTATGAAAAAGGCATCTTCTGCAGTCAAATGCAGCAAATTTTTGTATTAAAATCAAGTAAGTTTACAAAAAAACCATTGTTATATCCTTTAGGAATCTACAAGGAAGTTTTCTCTGTGTAGTCTTGATATGAAGAATGGCATCCCATTTGCCTAATGGCCGTCATACCCTAGCTATTCTATACAAGGGTCAAAACAAAACAACTAGAAATGGGCAATACTCATTTTATCTAAGCCCCCCAAACACTGTTCCCCACAATTTGTTGAAAGTGAAATAGGATCTCATAAACCAATACATTGAGGCAATGCTTTATGATATTTTTCTCTTGGAGATTCAGAACCAACACTGAAAATGATTATCTCTCAGAAGATATACAATAAAGAAACTGTGAACCTTGTTAACCCCAGTATTTATAAAACTTACTAGTCCGTGGATTGATCATCAATCAGTCATGTAATCCGTCCTTCTACCCATCTATTCCTACACCCATCGGCAGTGACAATGGTTACATAGCATGGAACTCACATTGGAAACTCCGCCCTACTTCACACGCTTGCTCTACTCATTCTTGTAGAGGGGAGATGTCTTCAACTTTCCAGCTAGAATGACTGACACAGACTTCTGTGTTCCCATAGAACTTTCCCCAGCTCATTGAGAGAATACCTAATGAAATTAAATGAAAGTTTAAGAAATGAATTTGACAGATATACTACCTAATAGTATACACGTGTCTCTTCAGATTATTCACCCTTCCAGGCACGAGAACCTTTCTTATGCATTTTAATATTCTGAGCACATTGTTAAATATTTATTCAGTATTTTGGCCTGTAGGCGAGACAGGTATGTACTGGAAATAACCTATAACTTATCAGATAAGCAATTGAAAACATTTCCTCAGCAGTAAAGGGATAGATTAATATGCTTTGTTTCAGCCGGTCCTTACTTGTCCAAAATAACACAGAATGTAAGCAGGGTCTGTTACAGGAAGGTGAGAGAGATACATCCTCAACTTCAGAAAAGGCTCACCTATGTGTGATACAGGTAACAGTAGACTCCTCCACTTGACTTACTAAGCTTGTTCTTACTAAGTTAAGTGTTCTTTGGTTCCAGGAACAGTGGCTCATTCAAATAAGCATCAAGTTTTGTTTTTTTTTTAAATAAGTGCTGGAGAAATGATACAGAGGAATTATACAGTCTGCATGACCGTCAGTTTAGCTTGACTGTCCAATCTTATGTTACATTTTTGCATTTCCTTCTTTCTTTCTTTCTTTCTTTCTTTCTTTCTTTCTTTCTTTCTTTCTTTCTTTCTTTCTTTCTTTCTTTCTTTCCTTCCTTCCTTCCTTCCTTCCTTCCTTCCTTCTTTCTTTCTTTCTTTCTTTCTTTTCTTCCTTCCTTCCTCTTCCTTCCTTTCTTTTTCTTTTTCTTTTTTTTTTTTAAACTCCATGGTCTCGCTTCTTTGCTTTTCTTTTACAGACCGCTGCCTTGGTCTGCAGGGGGCAGAGTGTCTGCTTCCCCTTGACTCTACTCCACAGTTTGGTTAGACTAAAACTAACAGTGGTCTTGGCTCTCTGCAACTTACCAGGTCTAGAGCATGCCATTTCTTCAGGAAAAGCCTGGTTTAACCTGGCCAATGGTTTGTTTCTTTATAATCAGTCGCCAACCCTTGATCTGATCAACAGGGCTCGGCTGTGTGCTATGAAGCATTAATTCCCTACATGTGTGAGCAGGGTGGCTTGACTAAGAAGAGACACCAGCATGGCTAGATGATAATATGCCAACCCCTTCCACTCCCACACATGCACCTGCCAGGCACAATTGCTATAGGGTGCCGGCAAGTACCAGCATGAATCCATTTAGTCTCTGTTAAGGTTGATACTCTTACTTCTCAGAAAGACTTGAAGAGGAAAGCTTCATAGTACTTAAAATAGCCCAAGAGGGTTTAAGAGAAGCAGGAGGCTGCAGTATTCATCAAATGAAATAATTACTCATTATGTCACCAGATGTGAGCATGGTATAAGAAGATACTACTTTGTGTTTGTTTTTGGGAGTGGGCAGTGACATTGTAGCTAAAACACAACCTTTCCTTTACACACCTGGCGTTTTCTAGGTTCTAAGACAAGGGACACTTCCAGCTCCTCTAACACTGTCTTCTACCATCACAGTTGTTCTTGAGCATTTTCAAAACATGCACAACCATTATCTATCATTTTCTTTCCTATCAATCCATCTTTTTTCACCAACAAAAAGGCTTCTAAACCCCTCCGTTCTATTTGTATTTTTAAATGGTAATTGTGTGTGTGTGTGTGTGTGTGTGTGTGTGTGTGCAAGTGCATGTACCTCTGTGTGTGTGTTAGAAGAGTCTTAGAACTATCTAATTCAACCTCCCCACACATTTATTCCCATCAGCTAATTTCACGGGTAATCATGGGTATTTATAACTTACCCTCATTATTCTAAAAAGCCTAACAAAATCTATATTTATCCTTAACAAAACCCTTGGGGTTCAACTGTCATTTCTTTGCTTTAGGCTTAAGCATTACATGTTCAATGACAATATTGGTAATTTACATCAGTCATAGAATTTGATGCACCGTTTATAACCACAGTTGTCTTTTCTTTCTCCCCCTCCCCATTCTGTTCTCAGTCCCCAGAAGAAAGAACTGATAATGCTGGCAATTCTACTAAAAACCGTAGAGGCCCATTGCTTATTCCTTTCTAGAAAGGGGGCAGAAATCATCGGATGATACGGTGAGAGCCTGCCACTCACAGCCTGGGATCTATTGAAGGATTGGTCATTACATCCACCGAGTCTTGCTGGAGGCAGCCCTGGTTGCAGCTTCCTGCTAAGCCACTGTGTTTTCCCCAGGAGTGGCTAGAAGGATTCTGTGGTCCTCTGTCCTCCCTTGCCATTCCTGGCAGTAGACTGGGAAGGGGGTGGAGGTGGTGAAGATGGATAGCCATTTCCAATTCCCAGACAGGAGAGGAGACATCTAGGGTGTGTCTTCTAAAACAGATGAAGGAAAACATTCATGCTTTCCTAGCATAAAACTTTGCATTTATACAGGATTGGTTCAAATGTGGGAAAAGAAGACAATGGGAGGTAAACTTTCTTTCTTTAAACTCCTGACAATATTGCCATTTAATGAACACAATAACTGTAAGTTGATACATATATTTGAGTTGATTTTTTTCGTATGTCAAGAGGATCTGGTTTCATTACTGGGCATGTGCATGCCAATTTTCCAAGGGCCACTTATCAGAGAAATGCTATTTTATCCAGCGTTCTTGGCCCTTTTGTTAGCAATGAGGATCTGAGTCAAAAGGGCGCCCCTGCTGGGATTTCCAAGTTCTTCCATGTTGAGAGAAAAACCTGGACCAGGGACAGGTGGGTAATGATAGAAAATAGTGATGTTAAAGATTTTAATAGTGATATTAAGCAGAGAAAATGGAAACAAAGAATGGAAAGAGGCTAGTGAGTAGAGGCAGTTCCCAACTTAAAGCTCCAAATCCCTAGCATTGTTACCCTTTATGGGCTATTCACTAGCTAGTGTCCACCTTCTCCAGATCTCACAAGCTTTTTCTTATATATGCTATTGTTACATGTCGTCAGGCAGAGATCTCCAGTCTTTCTGCTAATGGTCTTCTTTCATGTCAATCTACATGCCTCTTTCTCCACACCCCTATTCTTCTGCTTTTTTAAAAAAAAAAATTTAAATGAAAAGAAAATGACTTATCAAGTGATAGTGAGTATGCAATCAATGTCTTGGTTCCTTGTCCATGTGTCAGATTGTGTGGTGCTAACAGAACAGCAGCCTAGACATGAAGAAGGCAGGGATTCAGGGGCATCAAGAGAGGTGAGAAAAGAACTTCAAGAGCTGGGGATGTAGCTCAGTGGTAGAGCGCTTGCCTAGCAAGCACAAGGCCCTGGGTTCAATCCTCAACTCAAAAAAAAAAATAATAATAACTTCAAAACTGCTAGGTAGGAGGAACCAGCTCAAGGGCTCTTATGGAATAGCCGGGCAATTTTTTACAATGACTTACTGAGTATTTCAAACAACCAGAACTATCCGAAGCTTCCTAACAGTTTGTGGAAATGGAATGCTAATTACTTTAACTTGAGCATTACACACTGCAAATATATATCCCATTATCTTATTGTTCTCCATCAGCAGATATAAATACCGTGTGTTGATTAGATACAAGGTAGTCATTGATGATTTTCTTAAAAAAAAAAAGACCTTTGGAAAATGCTAATGTAGTTAGTGTCTTCACTTATCCCACTAGTGAAATTCTCAGTTCTGAACAACAGAGCAGGGCCACCTCCGGAGTCCAGGTCTCTTTCACTGTCCTTCTGGGACCTCTTTCTAGACCACCACCTCCCTCACACCCAGCCAGTGAAGTAGGTCAGGGCATCTTGGGACTTAGCATCTATTTATCCAGCAACTCTGATGACTGCTCTCTGAGAGGCAGTTTGTAGATGGCGCTGTCCCCGACAAAGTGCTTTATAATGCTGGCTGCACATAACAGCCACTTGGTGAACTTTGAAGACTCCCGATGGCCCAGCCACATTTGAGACCAATCAAATGAGACTGCATGAGGTGGGACTCAGACATCACTATTTTTAAAAGCTCACCTGGTGATTTCAGTTTGTGGAGAGTAGTGCCACATTGTCCTTACATTTTTCTCAGTAAAGGCGGAATGGTTTTGATTAAGAATTACCGTGACCTTAGCCTCCTGGAGGGCAATTAGGAAGCATTTAAAATTAACTCAACTCCCTCCAGCACAATGCCTTGTGTTTGTGGAGGTGACACTTGAGTACCAGCTGACTTGAATAAAGCACCCCAAACAAGAGCTATTCTTTGTTGCAATGGTAAGAGATGTGGGCCAGTAAAGCAGGCCTGAGCCTGTTCCCCTGAACACACCCTTTGTGGAGATGAAAATCATCATTCTCTCTGCAGGAGCTCAGAACTGGAACCTAAAATCTACAAAGGCCAGACGGAAACTGGGTGTTTCTTTCTATCCTTTAAATGGTTCCCTTTTTAAAACGGAGAGGGCTTTTTGACTAACTGCTTCCTTTAGTGCCCAGAAAGGGGAAATGATGAATGTTATTGTAACTTCTGTAGGAGTGGTCGTGGTGAGAAGAGCGGACAGTACCCAGAAGCCTTTGGGCTATGAGGAGTAACTTTGCGTCTTCTCTGCTGTTGAGCTCAAGGACAGGATGGAGGAGACCTTGGAGCTGGCACCAGAGTGAAAGCCTCCATTCTTTCTTTGCTCTTACATAACAGTGAGACGTTAGGACTAAAAATCTCCTTGCTATCCATTCCCTTGTGACACTTCTTTATTTTTATAGTTTTCAGTGAAAACGGCGAATTAATTAGTAAATAGGAATGCTGTGTGTTCAAGTGTACTCATTGTTCTGCTGCAGGTGTGTGGCAACAGGAAAGAATATGTGGTCCTTAAGGGAACACAGGAGAATAAATGATGGAGATAACCGTCTCGTCCATAGCAGGATCAAGGTGATATGATAAAGTTAGCAAAGAAAGTTTAGGGTACCACAAGAAATCATATGGGGCACATCAACCCTGACAGAAATGAGAATTCAGTAACCTAGAGAGAGAGAGAGAGAGAATGTTTTTGGGGATGAGTATGAATTAGCCAAGTGAATAAAATTGAAAATGTCTTAGGCAGGAAAAAAATGCACATGTGAAAGATTTCAGACTAGAGGAAATCCAAATTCAGAAGCCCAAAAGTGCTTTGCATGGCGACATCATGGAGTCGAAGAGCAGAGTGGGGAAATTTGGGCTGGAATGCTCAGAGCACCTGTCATCAGAGAGAGGGCAGGGACACAGCTGCACACTGCCTCCCTCAGCAGCCCGACACACTCCTCTGGTGACATTATGAAAGGCTTGAACATGAGGGCCAAGAGAAGATCACAGAAGAGCGTGAGACACACCCACATGGGGCTTGTGTTTCCCAAGGGTGAGCAGGGTAAGTAAAACATACTAAAGTGTGGGGCCAGGCTTCTCCCAAAGAGAGTAAGCAATTAGTTGTCTTAGCATTATCCACATAGACCATTTTGGTGGCTCTCAGGTTACATCTCAAAGAGTTGCGAAGAAACTCCTCCCCTTTTGATTTTAATAAGAGAGATAAGTGAGGTGGCTCCAGAGTCGCCTTTGATAGGATTATAAAGTGATAAAGCCAAACCAGAAGGCCCCAGGGTTGCACGAGGGGTTTTGTGCACATCCTTTCCCTGGACATGAGGTTCCCGGTGAGCTTCCTAGAAAATTACAGGTTCGTGGCTGGGGATGGAAGAAAGATACAAGCAGCTGCTAACTCGATGGAGTTCTTACCCTGCTGCTGGCAAAGGCTCGAACCCGTTCCAGAGCCAGGGATTCTTTTCCCCTTTTCATGACCCTAGGATTTTCCTTTCCTTTCTACTCTACATCATGCTTACACAATTTATGTTCTTTCCTCTCTTCCAAACCTTGCCATTTACGAGGATGAAGCATGGTTGTAAGAATACTGGGATGATGGGTGGGAATCAGGCTATCCCAGGCAAACAGAGGGAAGGACATCTACTGACAACCCATGCTATAGAATCTGGGCATAGCCCACAACAAGGCCTCTAGGATGTACTCAGTGCCTCAGTACTACATTGCAGTAAGTGATTTCTTTTCTTTTTTACATTAAAAATATATTCAAAATTTTCATGCACTATATTTTGGTCATATTCTTTGTCCTCCCTGAAGTCCTCCCAGATCCTCTCCACTTCCCCAATTCAACCAAAACATTACTACAATTATTTTATCAAGCTCTTTCTAACATGTGAAGGCTGAATTGGCAGAGGGAGGAAGAGTGAAAGATATCAGAAATAATGGCGATAATACAGATGAAAGAAGGCAGATGGCTAGGTGACTAGACACACACACACACACACACACACACACACACACACACACACACACACACACATTGCATAACATGAAAGCCTGGATCATTTCAGCCCAATGAACTATTCTTTGCATAAATTTACTGACGTCTTTGTTTGTTTCCAGAGTGATCCAGAATGAAAAGAGAGCCCAGTATCTCCACAGCCTGAGGAATACGTGAATGGTAACCAGAGTCCTTAAACACATGAGGAGGACTCAACGCATATAAGCGCTCACACATGACTCTCAGTTTCAAGAGGTCTGTTCCTCTGTGAGTCCCTGTGGTAAAATGCATTTCGCATGAATACCCAGCAGAAACCCGCCTCATGTTTTGTGCCCACGGCAACTCTTAACTGGTTATGTTCCAGCCGTCTGGATTGATAGTGTATTGATTCATGGCTGAGATCTGCTGGTGTTTACTCTGAGCATGAAAATGAGAGCAGCTAGCATTACTGTCTGGCCTCTTTCTGCCACAGCCAGAGGCCTCATCCAGCCATCTTCCAGAGGAACGCAGTTGTTGATTAGTGGTTTGAGGTGACAAGCCAAGAATGAGGAAGAGGGGTTGGCAATGTTGCGTCGCAGTCAGGGAAGTGAGCACATACGCCTAACTGAGAGATCCTGCTCAGAATTAACACTGCCATCAGAAATAACACTCATTCCCTGACTCATAAAGCCTCCCCTTGACCCTAGTGAAGTCAAGAGGCCTTCCCTCCATGTGAGCCTTGGCTTTTTCTCTCTTTGCCTCTGGGTTTTTTGTTTGTTCATTTGTGTTTTCATTTTAAAAGCACACATTCCATTCTCTTAATCACACCTAGAATTCCTTAACTAAAGATAGAGCAATAATATTAATACTGCCACCCCAAGTTCTGACTGAATACAGTGGTGATGTCTTTTCGTGTTCCTGTTCCCACCAAACACAGCATCATGCAGGCCCATCATCTTCTGCTGATGCTGCAGTTTGGGGTCTCCATTTAACACGCTTCAACACAGTCCTTTCCGCATCCCTGCCATGCCATTGCCTCTTCTCCGCGGATTACCTGGTCAGGCTTTGTAGCTGCTCCGAGCTCATGGTGCTTCCCAGTGTACATTCCCAGGCCCCTTCTCTACATTCTCAAACTATTTTGAAAGTGCGTGCCTTTGAGCTGTAATGGTGGCTAACCATTTTTGATGGCTTCTGATGTGACAAGATAAGCAATGAGCTCCTCACAGGAATGTTCATCTCTCCCTGATTACTGCCAGTGAGCTACACATTTCCCTTAGCTTTGTTTCCCAGAATTATAAGCTCAAGTCAAGCACATGTCAGCAAGGGTGGAATTTGGTAAGGAGAAGCTACAAGTGCTTGACCAAGAGTTTTGTGTTGAGTTGGATCTATGTTTGACCATGAAGGATGGGAATAAAAAGGAACCAAGTTTAAACATGAGCACACTTTCTTCACTACTTTTTACCAGTCATGATCTGGTTGATTGAGCGAGGGTGAAGCCTACTCTGGGAGCCTAACCTCTGAGTCAGTAACTGAGAAAACTGAGGTTGTGTTGTGTGGCGAAGGCATGGAGATAGTTACTGGGGAGCCAGTTTCTAGCATCTGAAAATTTTCATCCCTAAACCTCCCCAGGAGTGAGGAATCAGCTCTGCTGTGCTGCCGCCCATGGCAGCTGGAGGCTTTCAGGTGGATGGCCCTTACAGAGAGAAAAAAGTTTGAATCCTGGACATGGATATACACCCAAGAGTGATATAGCTATGTCTTGAAGTAGATCAATTCCCAATTTTCTGTGAAACCATTGCATTAATTTTCAAAGTGGCTGTACAAGTTTGTGCTCCCTTTAGAAATGGAGGACTGTTCCCCTTGCTTCATATCCTCCCTGGTATGAGCTGTTACTTTCACTTGTATTTGATCTTAGCCATTCTGAAAGGTGTAAAATGAAGTCTCAGAGTCATTTGATTTGCATTTCCCTGATGGCTAAGGATGTTGAACATTTCTTTAAGTGTTTCTCAGCCATTTGAGATTCTTCTGTTGAGAATGATCTGCTTACATCTGTTACCCTACTTTTTAACTGGATTATCTGGTTTTTTGATATCTAATTTCTTGAGTTCTTTATACATTTTGGAAATTAGCTCTCTATTGAATGTGGGGTTAGTGAAGATCTTTTCCTGTTTTCTGTAGGCTGCCATTTTGTCCTATTGATAGTGTCCTTTGCCTTACAGAAACTTTTCAGTTTCATGAGGTCCCATTTATGAATTGTTGATCTTAGTGTCAGTACTATTGGTATTCTGTTCAGGAAGTTGTCTCCTGGGCCAATTCAATCAAGACTATCTCCCACTTAATTTTTTTTTCATTTCAATTTTTTTCTTTATTAAGAAATTTTCTACTCACTCCACATACCATCCACAGATCTCCCCTCTTCCCTCCCCCACCCCAGCCCTCTTTCCTGAGCCACCCCGCATCTTCACATCCCCAAAATCGAGGTCTCCCATGGGGAGTCAGCAGAGCCCAGCACACTGAACCTAGGCAGGTCCAAGCTCCTTCCCACTGCACAAAGGCTGTGCAAGGTGTCACACCACAGGCACCAGATTCCCAGAAGCCTGCCCATAGACCAGGGACAGATCCCGATTCCCCTTCCTGGGGTGCCCTCAAACAGTTTGAGCCAAACAACCGTCTTCCATATTCAGAGGGCCTAGTCCAGTCCCATGGGAGCTCCACAGCCACCAGTCCACAGTTCATGGGCTTCCGCTAGTGTGGCCGGTCATCTCTGCACATCCTCTCATCATGACCTCGACATCCCTCACCTGCAATATCTCTCCTCTCTCTCTCATCAATTGGATTCCCAGAGCTCAGTCTGGTGCCTGGCCATGGATCTCTGCATCTGCCTCCATCAGTCACTGGACAAAGGCTCTATAATGACAGCTAGGTTATTTGTTAGACCAGTCACCAGAGTAGACCAGTCCAAGCACCCTCTGGACCACTGCCAGCAGATCAAGGTGGGGGTCATCCTTGTGGATTCCTGAGAGCCTCCCCAGAATCCTGCCTGTTCTTATTCCCATGATGTCCTCATCTATCATGGCATCTTCTTCCCTGCCCTCCCACTCTGTCCCTATTCCAGGTTGACCATCCCATTTCCCTATTTTCTCATCCTTTACTCCTTGCCCTCTGCCCCCCCATACCCAGTCCACTCATGTATATATCATCCACTTCTTCACAGGGTCATCCATGTGTCCCTCTTAGCTATCCTCTCTGGAATTGTGGGTTGCAGTCTGGCCATCCCTTCTCTCACATCTTGTATCCACTTACGAGTGAGTATATACTATGTTTGTCCTTCTGAGTCTGGGTTACCTCACTCAAGATGATATTTTCTAGTTCCATCCATTTGCTTGCAAATTTCATGATATCATTGTCTTTTACTGCTGAATAGTACTCCATTGTGTATATGTGCCACATGTTCTTTATCCATTCTTCAGTTGAGGGGCATCTAGGTTGTTTCTAGGTTCTGGCTATGAATAATACTGATATGAACATAGCTGAGCATGTGTCCTTGTGGTAAGATTGAACATTCCTTGGGTATATGCCCAAGAGTGGTATAACTGGGTCTTGAGGAAGACTTATTCCCAATTTTCTGAGAAATGGCCATACTGATTTCCAGAGTGGCTGTACAAGTTTGCAGTCCCACCAACATCCCACTTACTCTTATGTCAGGTTCAGTGTATATGGATTATGATGATGTCTTTGATCCACTTGGATTTGAGTTTTGTGTGGATCTATTTGCACTCCTCTACATTCTGCATCCAGTTAGACCAGCACCATTTGTTGAAGATACTTTGTTTTTTTCCATTGTATAATTTTGGCTTCTTTGTTGAAAATTGGGTGTCCATAGGTCTTGGTCTTTAGTTAGATCTCATTTATCCACCTGTTTGCTTTTATGCTAATACCATGTGGTTTTTATTACTATAGCTCTGTATTAGAGCTTGAAATCAGGAATGGTGATACCTCCAAAGTTCTTTGATTACACAGATTGTTGTAGCTATCCTGAGTTTTTTGTTTTTCCATATGAAATTGAGTATTGTTCTTTCAAGTTTCTGTAAAGAATTCCTTTGGGATTTTAATGGGGATTGCATTGAATCTGTAGATTGTCTTTGGTAAGATAGCCAGTATTACTATGTTAATCCTACCGATCTGTGAGCATGGGAGATCTTTCCATCTTCTGGTATCATCTCCAATTTCTTTCTTCAAAGACTTGAAGTTCTTGTTATACGGGTCTTTTCACTTGCTTGTTTAGAGTTAGCCCAAGATATTTTATATTATTTGTGGCTATTGTGAAGAATGTTGTTTTCCTGATTTCTTTCTCAGCCCATTTATCATTTGTATATAGGAGGGCTACTAATTTTTTTTAATTAATCTTGTATCCAGCCACTACACTGAAAGTGTTTATCAGCTGTAGGAGTTCCCTGGTAGAATTTTTGGGGTCACTTATGTATACTATTGTATTATCTACAAATAGTGATACTTGAACCTCTTCCTTCCCAATTTGTATCCCCTTGATTTACTTTAGTTGCCGTATTGCTCTAGTTATAACTTCAGGTACTATATTGAATAGATATAGAAAGAGTAGACGGCCTTGTGTTGTTTGTGATTTTAGTAAAATTGCTTTGAGTTTCTCTCCATTTAATTTAATGATGGCTTTCGGCTTGCTGTATATTGCCTTTATTATGTTTAGATATGTCCCTTGTATCCCAGATCTCTCCAAGACCTTTATCACGAAGGAGTGTTGGACTTTATCAAAGGCTTTTTCAGCCTCTAATGAGATGATCATGTGTTTTTTTTTTTCCTTTCGGTTTGTTTATATGGTGGATTACATTGACAAATTTTTGTATATTGAACCATCCCCACATCTCTGCGATGAAATCAGCTTGATGAAGATTATGATTTTTTTATGTTTTCTTGGATTTGGTTTGCTAGTATTTTATTGAGTATTTTTGCATCAATGTTCATAAGGGAAATTGGTCTGTAATTCTCTTACTTTGTTTAGTCTTTGTGTGGTTTGTATATCAGGATGACTGTGGCCTCATAAAATGAACTTGGCAATGTTCTTTCTGTTTCAGTTTTAGGGACTAATTTGAAGAGTATTGATATTAGTTTCTCTTTGAAAATCTGATAGAATTCTGCACTGAAACCATCTGGCCCTGGACTTTTTTTGGTTTGGAGACTTTTAATGACTGCTTCTATTTTCTTAGGGGCTATAGGTCTATTTAAATTGTTGATCCTATCCTGATTTAACTTTTGTAAGTAGTATTTATCAAGAAATTTGTCCATTTCTTTTAGATTTTCCAATTTTGAAGTATGACCTAAGGATTCTCTGGATTTCCTTAGTGTCGGTTGTTATGTCCCCCTTTTCATTTCTGATTTTGTTAATTTGGATATTTTCTCTCTGCTTTTTATTTAGTTTGGATAGGAGTTTGTCTATCTTGTTGATTTTCTGAACGAAACAATTCTTTGTTTCATTGATTCTTTGTATTGTTCTATTTGGTTTTATTGTATTGATTTCAGCCCTCAGTTTGATTATTTTCTGCTGTGTTCTCTTGTGTGCAATTACTTCTTTTTTGTTCTAGAGCTTTCAGGTGTGTTTTTATGTTACTAGTATGAGAGCTCTCCGAATTCTTTATAAAGACGGTTAGTGCTATGAGGTTTCTTCTTTCAGTGTGTTCCAAAGTTTGGGTATGCTGTGCATTTATATTCATTGCATTCTAGGAAGTCTTTGATTTCTTTATTTCTTCCTTTACACAGTAGTCATTTAGTAGAGAGTTGTTAAGTTTCCATGTGTTTGTAAGTCTTTCTGTTGTTGAAATACAACTTTAATCCATGATGGTCTGGTAGGATTCAGGGGGTTATTTAAATTTTCTTCTATCTGTTGAGATTTACTTTGTAACAGAGTATGTGGTCAATTTTGGAGAATGTGCCATGAGGTGATGTGAAAAGGTGTATTCTTTTCTGTTTGGTGATGTGTTCTGTAGATATCTATAGTAGAATATTATTTTAAGGTGTGCTACTTTTGTTTATGTTGCATTTGTTTAGCTCTGTGAAGCTATGTTGCTGTATCTGTCTAATACACCTAATGGTCTAATAAAGATCTGAACAGCCAATAGCAAGGCAGGAGAAAGGATAGGCGGGGCTGGGAAGCAGAGAGGATAAAGAAAAGGAGAAATCTCGGAGGAGGGAAAAAGAAGAAGAGGAGCCAGAGAAGGAGGAAGACTCTGGGGGGCAGCCACCCAGCTACACAACCAGCAAGCCACAGAGTAAAGGTAAGATTGATAGAAGTTAAGAGAATGGGAAAAGCCCAGAGACCAAATAGACAGAATAGGATTAGTTAAGAAAAGCTGGCTAGAAACTAAGCCAAGCTAAGGCCAGGCATTCACAAGTTATAATAAGACTCCAGGTGTGAATTTATTTCAGAGCTGGGTGTGGGCCCCCCAAAAGACTAAAATACTAACCAACAACAGGTATCTGTTAGATTCACTTGGTTCATAAATTCTGTTAGTGCCAGTATTTTTCTGTTTAGTTTTTGTCTGGACGATCTATCCATTGGTGAGAGTGGGGTAATGAATTTTCTCACTATCAATGTATGAGGGTTAATGTATGATTTAAAATTTACTAGTGTTTCCACTACAAATATAAGGTGCCCTTGTATTTGGGGCAATTGAGAATTGAGGCATCATCTTAGTGGATTTTTCCTTTGATTATTATGAAGTATCCTTCCCCATCTCTTTTGATTTATTTTGGTTTGAAGTTTATTTTGTTAGTTATTAGAATAGCTACTCCAGTTTGCTTCTTGGATTCATTTGCTTGTAGAATCTTTTTCCAATCCTTTACTCTGAGGTAATATTTATCTTTGATGTTAAGGTGTGTTTCTTGTATGCAGCAGCAGGATGGATCTTGTTTTAGCATCCATTCTGTTAGTGTGCTTTTTTCTTTTCAATTGGAGAATTGAGTCCATTGCTATTGAGAGATATCAATGACCAATAATTATTAAGTGCTGTTATTTTGTTGTAATTGTTGTTAATGTGTGTGTGTGTGTGTGTGTGTGTGTGTGTGTGTGTTTTCCTTCTATGGGTTATGCTGGTGTGAGATATTGCCTGTGTTTTTGTGGGTGTAGTTAACCTCCTTGGATTGGAGTTTTCCTTTAGTACCCTCTGTAGGGCTGGATTTATGGATAGATAATGTTTAAATTTGACTTTATCAAGAATTATCTTTTGTTTTTAAATCTATAGTAATTGAAAGTTTTGCTAGGTATAGTAATTTGGCCTGGCATCTGTGGTCTCTGAGAATGTGCAGCACATCTGTCCAGGCCTTCTGGCTTTTAGACTCTCCATTGAGAAGTTGTGTGTAATTGTAACAGGTCTGCCTTATATGTTATTTGTCCTTTATTTCTTGCAGCTTTTAATATTCTTTCTTTGTTCTGTGTGGTTAGTGTTTTGATTATTATGTGGTGAGGAGTTTTTCTTTTCTGGTCCAATCTATTTGGTGTTCTTTAAGCTTCTACCTTTATTGACATGTCCTTCTTTAGGTTACAAAAATTTTCTTCTATGATTTTGTTAAATGTATTTCTGGGCCTTTGAGCTGGGAATCTTCTTCTATTCCTATTATTCTTAGGTTTGGTCTTTTTATAGTGTCCCAGATTTCCTGGATGTTTTGTGTCAGGAATTTTTCAGAGTTAACGTTTTCTTTGAGCAATATATCTATTTCTTATATCATATCTTCTATATCTGAGTTTCTCTTTTCCATCTCTTGAAATTTGTTAGTGATGCTTGTATCTGTAGTTCCTGTTAACTTATCTAGATTTTTCCATTTCCAGAATTCCCTTAGTTTGGTTTTCTTTATTGCTTCTATTTCCATTTTCAGGCCTTGATCAGTTTTATTCATTTCTTTCAACTGTTTGTTTTTTTCTTGACTTTCTTGACTTCTTTCAGAAATTTATCGAATTCTTTCAATTTTTATTCTCCTTTTCTCTATTTCTTTAAGGTATTAATGCATTTCTTCTTTAAGGACCTCCATCAGCTACATAAAATTGGTTTTAAGATCGTTTTCTTATGCTTCAGCTGTATTGGAATATTCAGGGCTTGCTGTAGTAAGATGGATGAGCTCTGGTGGTGACATATTGCTCTGGCTGTTGTTGATTGTGTTCTTATACTGATGTTTAGGCATCTGTATTTGGAGTGATTATAGGTCTAGGTGTTGATTTCTGGATTTGTCCTTGTTGGATGGGCGTTTTCTTCCTTGATTTTTGTTTCCTTTCTGGTCTTCTGGCTGTAGTGACTTGTAGTGGAGTATGGGATCTCCACTGAGGTGGGGGCTGGACTTCTGATGCCCTAGATGGCCTCTGGTTCAGCATGGGGTTGCTGCCCAATTTTGGAGCTGGAGTTCAGGCTATATGTGTGACCTCTGATTTGGCCCGAGATCCTCTGTGGTTCAGGATGCTCCCTTGGTCTCTGGTAGAGTAGGAGGCTTCATCAGATGTGTGGGCAGGTATATAGTGACAAGGAGAGGAAGATCAGATGGGCACTGGTGATGCGTGTGGCTTACCTGGTTTTCAGGGAGGTGGCTTGGTCTATGATGGGGTAGGAGGCTTCCACCAGAGGTATGGGCTGGGATATGGCGACAAGGAGAGGAGGTGTTGTTGGGGTTATGCTGGGCACATGCAGGTGGGGTGGTGGTGGTCTTACCCAGGGATTAGGGCTCTGATGGAGTAGCAAGCTTCTGCCAGAGGTGTGGGCCAGGATATGGTAACCAGACTTGAAATCTTTTCTCTTATTTTTACCTAGCTTATCTGATCTTTGTATTAAATGAATAAAAGAAATGATAAGACATCCTGCAAGCCGTTATCATTTTAGTGATCCATTTAATAGTGTTTTTTTTTCCCCTTGAAAGATAAAATGTCCAACAGAAAATAACTTAGCCTGTGATTGAGGTTAGAAAGTCATGTGACTCCTGGAGGCACAATAGCCATCTTGCCACCTTGTGGTGACCACAAGGGGCAAAGCCAAGCAGTAGGAGTCTGACATCTCAGAGCTGCTTCTCAAGCTTGTCGTGTCTACCTCAGATTCCTAAAAGCTAGGAAAAATATATCTTAAAGACTTATAGGCAGGTGTTGGTGGAAGTAGCCTAGCACAGTTACAGCTGATATATGGGTAGGAGTGTATTTTATGACATTTTGTTGTAAAGGGAATCTTGGATTTTATCATAAGAAAATTTTTTCTTACAGATAGATGCTAGCCCAAGCAGAAGTAGCTAGCCTGAAATGTCCTTTGGGTCGATCCCTCCTTCATTTACTTAACTAATAAAGAGGTAATCTTTAATAAACCATTAGTTGAGTGTTGGCCCTCAAATGAACAAATATCTAGCGTATAATTTTTAACGGTCATCTTAGGTTCATTTTCCACCATCTTTAAAATAGAGCAGTGATAGTCTGTTGAATAGTTCAGGCGAATAAAAATGCTATGTGAAACATCCAGAGCATTCATTCAAAAGCATTAATTGAGCACTTGCGATATGCCAGAATGTTCAATGCACTGGTAATGCAGTAGAAAAGGAGGCCAACAAAGACCTCTCAGCTAGTGAGGGCAGATGGACTCTAAACTAAAAACATAGGAGTCTACTGGTCTGTGATGGTAGTGAACCTAAGAAACCAGAACTGGTATGGGATATGGTTCCATGGACAAGACTTCATATGAGTGCAAACTGGGGAAAATCTTAGTGATGAGGGGACATGAACTGGGTGCAAATGACAGGAAAGTTCAGAGGAGACCGAGAACTCAGTGGAGTGGCGCGCAAGCATTTGCTTCCATCGGTTTCTCACATAAGCCTCGTGGTAACTTTATCAAAGTACTTCCATTTCACAAATGAGTCTAGCATGGTTTGGGGGTGGGATATTGGGAAATGTTCCCCTGGAATGTTTGGGCAAGTACATTCCATGGTTCTGCCCATAATCTTAGGAAAGAGAAAGCTGACCACATCCCAGGGACGGAAAACACAAGCCAGAGGGACTGGATCCCATGAGCTGGTTGTGGGAGGACTGTGATGAGGTGGAAGCAGTACATGTGCATCACCAGGGGGCTTTCTGGGCTCTGTTGAAGTAGTGGGATTGACCCTCAGTTCAGTGCAAAGTCTTTGGGGTGCCACTGTGTCATGTGAACACATACATGGGTTCCTTATGCATATAGAACATAAGGGACCTATAGCCATCCTCAACTCACTTACTAGGGCACTTTAGTCTTGGCATAGAACTGATTTCTGTAATATAATTAGAATATTTGTGAAGCTCTCTGATGATGTGAAGTTCCATCTTCCCACTGTGCTCAGTTATCTGTCACTGGAGATGACAGGTTATGAAGGAGGTAAGGAACCAAGCAAAAGACACTTGTGTGTATGCATGTGTGTGGTGTGTGTGTGTGTGTGTGTGTGTGTGTGTGTGTGTGTGTCCCTGTGCATGTGCACATGCATGTGTGTGTACAGGCCAGATGACAGCCTCTGCTATCTTTCCTTAGACTCTGCACACCCTTTTGAAATTTTTATTTTCTTTGAGCCAGGGTGTAGCTTGCTAATCAGGCTTAATCAGCTGGCCTGTGACTACCAGGGATCTTCTTTTGTCTCTCTTCTTTCCCAGTATTGGAATTCAAAGTGCTTGCTACCATGCCTGGCTTTTTTATATGGGTTCTTGGGATCAAACTCGGGTCCTCCTGTTCATGTGACAAGCACGTTCTGGTTTGAACCTTCTCCTTGACCCCACTCTTGTGCTTCTTTCTCCACGTGAACATACGTAGATTTCAAGAAACAAATCTTTCCTCATGACCTGTTCCACAGTTACCCTGAGCTGGCCAGGGCGAAAGACTAGATCACTCAACACTTAAGGATGTAACTCACTGAACAATGCTAATGGAAGTCTAGCCCCATGAAGTCCTTTATTGAGAATATCTTTGCCTAGATGACATCCTTTTCAGGATTTTTGTCTTTTATCTGCAGTTACCCCTCAGGACTCTCTGGAGAACCCAGAAAGGTCAGATATTTTAGTACAAGTCCATCTCTAATTAATTGTGGTATTTGTGTTTAAATAGATCAATAGTTGAATTTGACCTCAATGTACCATCTGAGCAATTGCATATCACTGCCATATGAAGGAAGTTGGAGCACATGGGTCAGGCAAACCACTTATATTGAACCCAACCATAAACACAAGAAGTTTGGGTGTAGCTAGAGTTTTCCTGCCTGGCCCACAGTCAGGACAAATCTCTGTCACCCGCCAGTCCCACAGCCGCTCAGACCCAACCAAGTAAACACAGAGACTTATATTTCTTACAAACTATATGGCAGTGGCAGGCTTCTTGCTAACTGTTCTTATATCTTAAATTTATCCATTTCTATAAATCTATACCTTGCCATGTGGCTCGTGGCTTACCAGCATCTTCACATGCTGCTTGTCATGGTGGCGGCGGGCAGTGTCATCTCCCACCTTCTTGTTCTCTCAATTCTCCTCTCTGTTAGTCCCACCTATACTTCCTGCCTGGTCACTGGCCAATCAGTGTTTTATTTATTGATCAATCAGAGCATTTGACATACAGACCATCACATAGCACTTGGGTCTAGGAAATTCTGTATTTCAGAATTAAAAATGGGAAAACTGTATTTGGGTTCTATCTACAGCTGAATCCAAAAGGAGCAGAAGAAACCCTGGGTGAAACAGAAGGAAAACCAGGCAAACCCTACAAGACTCTTTTAAGCAGCAAGACTTTAAGCATGGTGAGCAGGAAACCACAGTCACATTTCTGAGTCACTTTGTCTACTTGAAGAATGCACATTTGTAAGTTACACATGCTATTTGTTTGTGTTTAACAATCATTAAAAAAATTATTTTTAAGTGAACCAGACCTGTGGGGAAGCAAGATGAGTTTGAGCCAAATTTGTTTGAAAGGAAATGTTAACATCTTTTCAAGAATATTTATTTACTTTGTTAAACAGTCCTAAGGACAAGAATCCTCTACACAGAAGCAAATGGAAGGATACTGGACACGTGCTCATTCTCTCCTCTGCCTGAAATGACATCATTCAAATTCCTGGGACCTGACACTGCCTTCCACTTCTTGAACACATTTATGAGCATGCAAACGTGCTTATGGCAGAGGATCTCCATCTGTCACTAAGTATTGCTAAGGAACTATGACTTCATATGGAAGAATGTATGTGTGTGTGTGTGTGTGTGTGTGTGTGTGTGTGTGTGTGTGTGTGACTGCATCTTGCTCATATGTTCTTGGGGTGTCTGTGTACATGTGTGTGCTTATTTCCGTGTGTATGTAGGAGTCTGTGTACTTGTTAATACATGACTGCATGAGCATGTGAATCCATGTATAGTATATTTTCATAACCTAAAAAGCTCTAGGTTAGTTCAGAGAACAGGAGTTTCCAGCTGAATCAAACTGTGTGCACTGCCTGGCCCTAGTTTAAAAAAATCTGGAAATTGGACAAAACATTTCTCATGTTATTTCATGTTTGAATGTTTCTTGTATGATTTCCTTTGATGTATATGTAGTATACTTTATGGTTTAATGGAAAATTTTATAATTACTTCTATTTTGTCAAAATAAATACAACCCACTCAATGAATACAAAGAAATCCATGAAGACACCAACTTTTTTAAAGGCCTGCTTCTCAACCTTCCTAATGCTGCAGCCCTTTAACACAGTTCCTCATGTTGTGATGACCCCAACCATAAAATTATTTCATTGCCACTTTATAACTGTAATTTTGCTACTGTTACTAGTTGTAATGCAACTATCTGATATACAGGGATATCTGATATGCAACCTGTGAAAGGGTCATTTGATCTCTAAAGGGGCCATGACCCACAGGTTTAGAACTGCTGGTGCAGAGCAAAATGAGTGCTGTTTGCTGTGCCCTTACCATTTCTGTCCTTTGGGGGAGAGTTGTTGGGTACTTTTCTGAGCATGTGTGATAACCTCCTTCCTCCTATACTGTGGTGGTACCTCTCCAGGGAAAACAACATGTCAGAGGGAGAGAAGACCTCTGTTCAAGAAGGCTGCTGCTGAGCCAGTCAACAACATGGTTCATGTGAGGTGGAACATTTCTGAAGAATAGGGAAAGGGAAATGATGAGAAATGGTCACAATTTCCTTTCCTACATATTACAAACAAAACAAAAACAAAACAAAACAAAAGATAAAAACAAAACAAAACAAAACAACTGTACTTACCCAAGACTGGTCTGGTTTTCAATTTTATTTTCATACCTCCTAACTGACTTCTGGGGATGCTATTCACTAACTGAGTAACACTGGTCAACTTTCCTAGTGCTCCTTCATATACGGAATGGAGAAAAGAACAACACTGAACCCACAGGGTTGGTGTAAAGTTCGGGTGAAGAATCACCTGTAGAGCTCTTAGAGCAGCTGCTGGTGGCCCCTGATAAATACTAGATACCTGTTACTAAGAATGTTCAACTTGACTACTCAAAATATAAATGTTCTCACAGTATGAATGTATACAGGACTAACCTATGAGCAGGGAATTCTAGGGTGTCCTCTGCTTTTGCATCAGCAGAATTTGCATCTGGCAGTTGACACCATTTGTAAGCCTTCTGCCAGCACACCAGGCAAATGCATGACTGTCTTACTCAGTTCAGGTTGCTGCAACAAAATACCATAGATCACAGATGAGGTGGTTCAAACTGCAAACATTTATTTAAGTTCTGGAAACTGGGAAGTTCATGACCAAGGTAATAAAGACTTGGTGGCTGGAGAAAGCTCACTTTTTCACTTATAGACCATGCTCTCTTATGGTAGAAGGAGGATGAGAAAGCTCACTTGGTTCTGTAAATGGCACTAATCCCATTCATCAGGCCTCCACCTTCATGAACTAATTATCTTCCAGAGCCCCATCTTCCAATGCCATCACACTGTTTCTCAGAATTTCAAAAAAAAGGTATTTTGAAGTATACAATTAGTTTATCACAATGGTGTTAATTTTTTTTGGGGGGGGTGTTGATGATAGATTTATTTTTGTGTCCTTAAGAAACAATGACACCAGGGACATCTCAGAACAGCCTGTCATGTCCATTCACACACTGATACAATGTGTTAGACATACAACCTATGCCCTTTTATCAAACAATGCACTTAATTTTGAAATGTGGAAATGTGGGTTTCTCTTTAATGCCTTCACTTAATTTTTAGGAGACAGTGAAAGTCTCTCCAAAGGGATGATACTGTTCTGTGTTGAACCCAGCTGTGCCAGATGAAGCTCTCTCTTCACTTGTACCTTACAGTCCACTTGTTGGTTGCTGCTCCACCCACTCTCTTAATTACCAGCCTGATTATTTTAGTAACAAAATGAAAATGCAGTCATAATGTCATAGTGCTGATAGAATATTCTTTGTTTTAATTCAGCATAACTCTTAAAGCCATATTATCATGTGCAGCTGAAAGAAGTTAATCATCAAATAACTTTCTTCTTGTTTCCTTGGGGAACATCACTGTTCTACTTTGAAAACCCTCCCTCCCCTGAGATTGAATGTTGCACTTTAAATTTTTGCCCCGACTTTAGGATGAGTCATCTGATCCTTATGTCCTCAGCCACTTCTGCCATGACTAAGGTTGGCATTGTCCTCTTGCTCCACCTCCTTGGCCATATCTTGACCTGTTGTTAAATTGACACAAAGGATTTTCTCATGCCTGACACAGGAAGAGAGATAAGATGTATGGAAACTCCCCACCTCTGATGTGGGTCCTCAGAGGCGTCAGTCTTCTGAGGTTCAGCAAAGCCCAACTTCAGGCCTGAAACTCAGGGTAACAATCCAAGCTCTCCAACATCTGATTGTGGCTCTCAAACCCCAGATAGCTTCCACACCTATCTCCAGCATCCTGGAAAATTCTGATACTCTCCAGAGCCCTGGAATTGAGAGGGCCTTGGGGGACTAGATGTAGGTAGGTGCACTTATATCTCAAAAATCTTAAGAACGAAATCAAGTTAGCAGTTGTTTGAGAATTAAAGTAGTCATGAGCCAGACACTGTCAAAACCAGAAGAGATGCAAGAGATTCCTTTTTTATTATTTTATTTTTAATGATTTATTCATTTTTATTTATGTCTGTAAGAGGATGTTGGATCTTCTGGAGTTACAGATAATTGTGAGCTGCCATGTGAGTGCTGGGAACTGAGCCCAGGTCCTTTGAAAAAGTAGACAGAACTCCTAACCACTGGGATGTCTCTCCAGCCCCAAGAAATTCTTTTTAGCATCATGAGCTTTGGCCTTTTTAGACTATACCAGGAAGCAAAGTAAAGAAATTCCTTGATTGGCTTATAGAGGAATATTTAGATATTGTTTGTGGATGTCTCCCTAGTCAGAGGCTATGTTTCTTTCTTCCTTCCTTCCTTCCTTTCTTCCTTCCTTCCTTCCTTCCTTCCTTCCTTTCTTTCTTTCTTTCTTTCTTTCTTTCTTTCTTTCTTTCTTTCTTTCTTTCTTCCTTCCTTCCTTTCTTTCTTTCTTTCTCTCTCTCTTCCTTCCTTCCTTCCTCCCTCCCTTTCTTTCTCTTTCTTTCTTTCTTTCTTTCTTTCTTTCTTTCTTTCTTTCTTTCTTTCTTTCTTTCTTTCTTTCTTTCTTTCTTTCTTTCTTTCTTTTTCTTTCTTTCTTTCTTTCTTTCTTTCTTTCTTTCCCTTTTATTTTATTTTATTTTATTTTATTTTACAATACCATTCAGTTCTACATATCAGCCACAGATTTGCTTGTTCTCCCCCCTCCTGCCCCCTCCGCTTCCCCCCAGCCGACCCCTCATTCCTGCCTTCTCCAGGGCAAAGCCTCCCCCGAGGACTGAGATCGACCTGGTAGACTCATTCCAGGCAGGTTCAGTCCCCTCCTCCCAGACTGAGCCAAGCGTCCCTGTATAAGCCCCAGGTTTCAAACAGTCAACTCATGCAATGAGCACAGGACCCGGTACCACTGCCTAGATGCCTCCCAAACAGATCAAGCCAATCAACTGTCTCACCTATTCAGAAGGCCTGATCCAGTTGGGGGCCCCTCGGCCTTTGGTTCATAGTTCACGTGTTTCCATTCGTTTGGCTCTTTGTCCCTGTGCTTTATCCAACCTTGATTTCAACAATTCTCACTCATATAAACCCTCCTCTTTCTCGCTAATTAGACTCCCAGAGCTCCATCCGGGGCCTAGCTGTGGATGTCTGCATCCAGATTCCTCAGTCCTTGGATGGGGTTTCTGGCATGACTATTAGGGTGTTTGGCCATCCCATCACCAGAGTAGGTCAGTCCCGGCTGTCTCTCTACCATTGCCAGCAGTCTATTGTGGGGGTATCTTTGTGGATTTCTGTGGGCCTCTCTAGTACTTTTTCTTCCTTTTCTCATGTGGTCTTCATTTACCATGGTCTCCTATTCCTTGTTCTCCCTCTCTGTTCTTGATCCAGCTGGGATCTCCCGCTCCCACAGGCTCTCTTTCCCTTGACCCTCACCCTTCATTACTCCCACTCATGTCCAGGTTGTTCATGTAGGTCTCAGCCATTTCTCTATCATTGGGCGATCTTCGTGTCTTTCTTGGGGTCCTGTTTTCCAGGTAGCCTCCCTGGTGATGTGAGTAGCAGTCCAGTCATCCTTGTTCCACCTCTAGTATCCTCCTATGAGTGAGTACATACCATATTTGTCTTTCTGAGTCTGGGTTACCTCACTCAGGATAATTTTTTCTAGATCCATCCAGTTGCCTGCAAATCTCATGATGTCATTTTTTTCTCTGCTGAGTAGTATTCCATTGTGTATATGTGCCACAATTTATTTATCCATTCTTCAGTTGAAGGGCATCTAGGTTGTTTCCAGGTTTTGGCTATTACAAACAATGCTGATATGAACATACCTGAGCAAGTACTCTTGAGGTATGATTGAGCATTTCTTGGGTATATGCCCAAGAGTGGTATAGCTGGATCTTGGGGGAGATTGATTCCCAATTTTCTTTTTTTTAAAGGTATGATCATTTATTTATTACCCTTAAAGACTTATTTTTGACTGGACTCAGACTTAGAAGTAGAAGCTCTCAGAGAGGACAGCCTACGTCTCTTGGCAATCTGTTTCTGGTGCTTTTCTTTGGCTTCCTTCATTCTCTTGGCCAAAATTTTAGCATATTCTGCAGCCTCCTCCTTGTTTTTCTTGGTTTGTTGTTTCTTCAGAGCAATCCACCAGCGTTTGTGCTATAGGACACGTGGAGTAACAAGACGCTGAATCTTGGGTGCTTTGGTCCTGGGCTTCTCACCTTCTTTGTTCAACGGCTTTCTGACCACATATTGGCGGACATCATCTTCTTTAGAGATTAAAAAGCTTTCGGATTCTGCTAGCTCTTTTAGGTCCCAACCGACGAGGCACAGTAGTATCTGTCAGTCCAGGAATATCCTTCTCTCCTTTCTTTACAATAACCAAGTTGAGAACACTGAGATTGGCATCCACGATGCATCCTCGAACAGATTTGTGCTTCCTCATTCCAGTTCTCCTTGGTCTATAACAAGAATGCCCCTTACTCAACAGCAGGTGCACTCTGCCGTGGGTCAACACACCTTGCTTCATGGGAAAACCTTGTTTGTCATTCCTGCCACTGATTTGGACCACATAGCCCTTCCACTCTTCACCCAGGGCATCAGCAGCCACTTCTGTGGCCATGCGCTTCTCGTAGAATGTACGAAGCTTGCGCTCATCATCCACTTGAGTTTCTGACAGCCGGTGGCAGGGAAGGAGATATTCAGCTTCATCTTGACACAGCTGACCGCCTAGGAGGCACCACAAAAAAAGACAGAGACTAGGTTTCTGATTGGGTAAATGCACTTTCACTTTACCATTTACGCTGAGCTGGTCTTTGGTTTGCTTACATGGGAACCATCTCGGTACTAGAATCATCTTAGCTTAATGGCCTCCTGACTAATTTATTTTTAAATTCAGACTATATTAAACCTTCTTTGGCTAAATACACTAGGCACCCATTTCTGTCTTAAGTATTGTGTGGAACAAGCCAAGCTCAGTAGGTATATAAGTGACTTCATTCACTCCTACAGCCACCGCTTACCTGTTCTGTAGGGTGGTTCCTGCTGTGGGATGTCCTGTATGCTGTAAATATATGTTGTTATGATTGATTGATAAATAAAATGCTGATCGGCCAGTAGCCAGGCAGGAAGGATAGTGGAGGCTGGACAAGGAGGAAGAGAATGTTGGGAGGTAGAAGGCTGAGGCAGAGAGACACTGCCATGAAAAGCAAGATGTAAGGTACCAGTAAGCCACGAACCATGTGGCAAGGTGTCGATTAGTAGAAATGGACTGGGTTTAAGTGTAAGAGCTAGACAGTGGTAGGCCTAAGCTAATGGCTGAACAGTTTAAATAATATAAGCGTCTGTGTGTTCATTTTATAAGTGGGCTGTGAAACTGCCCAGGCTTGGTGGGAGCTGGAGAGAATTCTCCAGCTACAGGTTCCTCTCCAGCCACTTCCTGGGATGGAAATCAGCCGGCTATGGTGGTGTATCTCTATAATACCAGTAACAGTGAGGCAGAGACAAGAGGAATCATTGCAGATAAGTCAAGGTGAGGTCTAGGGTGGGCCATAGACTCAGGCAACCCTTGGCAAAGATGGCCATGTGATGGCAAAGGCAGGGAATGGAGTCAGGGAATGCCTCGCATTGATCCCAGCTGCAGGTTAGCTCCCATAGGTGAAGAATTTCCATTTTCCAGAACTATCAGAGTAAGTTCCTTTTGTTTCAAGTTGCCTGGTCATGGTGCTTTTTTATGGCAGCCTAAGGACCCCAATTTATACTCTCTTAAGTGAGGGGATTAAACATTGCACTCCTCATGCCCCCCTAACCCATCACGGTCTGGATAAGAGTTATTTCATGTGGTTTTCAGTGAGTGATGGACAAAAGAAGCCAAAATTCCTGGTAGTGATTCGATGGCTGCTTGAACAGTTAGTTTTCAATTTTGTCTTGTACAAAAGCACCATTCGGTTTTTTAAGAAACCTTTGTTAAGATTTTTTAAAGATGCATTATTATAAATATTTAAAACAAACCCCAGTTGACTAACTTTATAGTAGTTAAATTATGCAATAATGCCATCACTATTATGTTATCTCTCTGTAAAGAAATCTCCCCTTGAAAGCAAAAGTATGCATACAATTACATTTCACTGAATTTTAAATGCCTTTCTAGAAAGCAAACATCATGGTTGACATGAGTAGCCAGGAAAACAGTGCTCATATGTATTGCTGCATTCTTTCCTTATTTTTTCTTTTTTGTTTTAAATGTTTTATTACATTAATTATTTAATTAATTGTGTGTGTGTGTGTGTGTGTGTGTGTGTGTGTGTGTGTGTGTGTGTGGTGTATGCACAGGCCATGAAGTCTATCTACATGGAGGTTAGAGAACAACCTGAAGGACTTGGCTCTTCCTATCTCAGGTCAGCAGTCTTGGCAACATGAGCCTGTAGCCACTGAGCCACCTCACAGGCCCTTTCTTTTGTTTTTAAATTATCTTTTCATTAAAGCAACCTTGGAAATTCCTAATGATCTAAAAGGTCTGCCCAGAACTAACTCTTGCAGAAAATCTACACATTTATGCAAAGTGATCATTACTACTAGAAGCACAGACATAACTCGGCAGGGTTCCTTTGACCTTGGCAAGGTTCCTTTCTTTTCCATGGTAGAAATGCTAATACTACCTGATGTGTGAATGCCGAAATCATAGGAATCCAGGTGTCAAGACAGCACACCAGAAAGGTGGGGGACAGAAGTCTATGTTTTGTGATTTTAGTCCCCATATGGGGCTGGGGGAAAAAAAGAAAAGAAAAGAGTCAAATCAGACAGATATACCTTTATCGACACATTGGGTAATATGAGTGCAAATTAGTTATTCCAAAGGTAACAACTATCCAGAGATATCTAAGACCCTGGGCAACCTGTTCTTTAACCAAGCAGCCTATACCAAGGGGAAAGTCATCCTCATGATAACCCTGGAGCTAATAGGCTAGAAGATGCAAAAGGCACGAGAAGGTGATGTAATTGGTAGGGAGATGTAGGCTTGGTGGATTTCTCTGTCTCTACCAGGAGGATGGGTCATCGATGAACATACTTTTAATTAAGGAAGTTTCAGAGGCTTCTTTATCACATGGGTAAACAGTTTCTTAGAGTAATAGAGAGGTTGTCAATGATTCTTTTATGTTCAAAACACTCTCTATTGTGCTGTAGGTCACTGAGAGGCTGTGGAAGGTGAGAGCTGTTCAATACTCATGGCCTAAGGTCTGCAGAAATTTCCATAATATACAGAATGATCCTACAGGGACAAGAATGCTAAGCTGCAAATTTTCATTTCTCCTGGCTATCTCAGCTGCTTTGCCTCATTTTCCATAAACACCCTTAACAACATGGATTGTTAAACTGCCTTTTTAAAAATAAGCCTGGGAATTGAAATTAAAACTTCAGCCGATCAATCTACCTTAATAAAAAAGAAAGTCATACAACCCTAAGCATGCATTCAGGAGCAGGGAAAACATTGTGTGGATGGAATGAGGCTTTGAAATATTCTTGCAGAAGCAGCAACTGTTTATTTGATTATCCCCTCTCGGAACTCTGGATTTGAGCTGCATAGATGCCTGGTAAGCTATCTGGTCCTTTTACTCGCTGTGAGGATTTCTCTTTGTTCTGTATTTAGTTTTATTCATCTCTTGTTCCCAATCAGTTGTGGGTTGACACACTAATGGTCAAATGAACATCCCAGAAAGAATGGCATTTTCTTAGGCTTATTTCAAACTGAAGTTACAAACCTTAGTCGTTAGTCTACTGAGCCCATTAAAAGGAACTCACTGTTCTTACCAAAAACAGACAAAACGTCAAATAGGAAAATTCATCCAATTTAAAGCAGATTGAAGAAGAGCTTGAAATGGGGAATTTAGTGCCAGAGCAACAGGGCCCACTCAGCACAGTTTGATGACATAGGGCGGTGAAGGATGAAATATATTTCTGCACCCGTTCTTGCCAGTGGTGATTCTCTCCTTTTTCCATGGAGACCCAGGCTACGGGGTTGGTTACCTGTACAGCTCAGAGAAGGCCTGGTACACTTCTGTAGGTGATATTGAGGGACTGAGGGTTTGGGAGGTCCTCTTCCTGGTAAGGTTGGCTTGAGCAGACATTGGAGGTTTCTTGTTTTATCACTTCTGTGTTGCACTTTAGTCACATGGGAGTTTCCCAGGTCACTCTATCAATTAGATGCTGCCATGTCCATCCTTGCTTTTCCAGCCTCTCTTGTGGAAAAGGCATGAATTCTTGGTGTAGACTCCAGTATGAAGGAAGCCTCAAGTGCTTTTTTCCAACCCTCCCAGAGATCCTCAGATTACCCAGTATCCACCTATAAGCGCCTTTTGGTGAAATCAGGCAGAGTTCTACTGTTTGCGGCTTGGAACACTGATGTTCATACATAAATATCAGTGCTTGCTTTGCTCTATCTGCTGTGGAGGGTATGGAAAATTTTCATTTATATCCCCTAAGGGAATGTTGTTACTGAATGTTGATTGCTCAGCTGTAGTCTAAATTAATTAAATGACACAATATCTATTGTGGAAAACAAAACGAAGACCATTTTACACAGTCTACTGTAAATGGTGATTGTAATGTGTGATCTTTCTAGAGAAATAATCGCAAACAATGTGTTCATTCAGAAAGCTCCTGTTGGAAACACGAAGGCTGTCCTCTAGGCTGAAATCCATTTCCTCCTTAGCACTCATGGAGCCAACTCTCCAATGATTTAACGACAAAAAGATTGCAGTGTAGGGGTAAGAGATGGAAACTGAATGAGCATATGAATTCTGCTCCACGTAAATGTGAAGTCAGCGAGCATTTCTCCGCACTGGAGGAAGCAGACTGTGGTTTCTGGTTGTCAAAACAAAACCAAGGCTATTTTGGATGCTCTGCTCTATCTTCTTAGGTCCACTCAAAAGTTAGAGACCTAAGATGCAAAGGTCTGCTCAGCTCTGAAGCAACCCTGTGCACACAGAATTGATTCACCAGTGCCATTTTGTGAAACTGAGTGCCTAGTGAGCACATACACTGTAGTGTATTTATAGTTACTTCATTCTCATAGCTTCCTGTGGCATGTTTTATTTTCATATCACTTTGCAGACAGGGAAATTGAGGCTTAGGGGTGTCAGTTGCTGTGCAGTATAGTCTGTGGCTAGGAGGTAGCATTGAGGGGACACAAGTCCTAAGCAGCCTTAAACCATCCTCGATGATTTGCTGATATCTCATCAAATTCTCTTTTGAATGTAAAATAAGTTGGCATGAATGAATGATCTGAGCTCCTTGTACATTTGTAAAACATTGCCATCCCAGAAAAGTCAGGGTTTAATGACAAAAAAAAAAAAAATAGCCCATGTGACACATGACACAGACGAAACTGTAAGAGACAGAATTGAACCACTTACATGGGAAGGTCCCAGGGATGGCTTTCATCTTCTGCTGTCATCTCTGAACAAACATTTTCTTTGAGAAGACAGAGAAGGTCAGGCCTCAGCCTAGGGATGCAGCTTGGCTGGCAGAGTGCCTGCCGAGAGTCCAAGAAGGCCTGGGTTTGAAGCTCGGAGCTGAACAGAAACCAAGTGTGGTCTGCACAACTTAGAGGAAGGAAGCGAGAGGACCGGGAAGTTCACCACCATCCTCAGCTGCCTATGGAGTTCTGAGCTATTTCTGGAATACAAGGGACCCTGTCACAAAACAAAACAAACCCCCAACCCCCAACAAACAAAGCCAAGGCCAGGCCTCTCTCATACCTTCATCCTAACTCAGGAGACCCTTAAATGGCCTCCTTCCCTCATTTTTGGCCACTTTCCTTTTATGCCCCATACCTCTGGTCGCCTCCTCTATGTTCCCCCAAATATCTCTCCGACCTTCCCTAAGAAGACCCGTGATGGTGTCAAGCCACAACTGGATCCTAGGACACGCGCACCTCCACCCAGGTACCCGAAGGAGGCTCAGAATGCAGTTTTGCCTCCACTGAACTTTTTGACGCTAGCATCACTCCCTCCATTTGGACCCCAACTACAGGTAACAAAATCCAAAAAGGCTCTGGACAGGTATGGCAGAGAGAAAACTGAATAGTCATCCAGTTAGTCTCTAGGAAACTGATAGTTTCTATTCGAAGTGTCCCCAGAGGCTCACGGTTAAAGGTGGGATCAGCAGCCATGGGAGGTTCTTGGGAGGCGGCCAGACCTTGCAGACGTGAACAGAAAGTCTTTAGATGATGCCCTGGAAGAGGAGATTCTGCTCTTGAGCTTCTCGAGCTCTCTCTCCTCTTTCCTCCCCTCTTTCCTATCATCTCGCCCTCCCTTCTCTTTCTTCCTATCTACCCCCCTCCTCTCCCTGCTTTCTGGATATCATGAGGGAAGCAGTTCATCCCCAACATGGGCTCTCCATGTGATGCCCTGCCTCACCACAGGTCTAAAGCAACAAGACCAAGTGGTCAAGAGTTTTCTAAACCTGAGAGCCCCAAGAAATACTTCCATCTGTCTTTTTCAAAGATATTTTGCTCCTGTATGTACTTGGGAGTTCTTATGTACTATCTTATTTGAGCCCGTAACAAATTTGAGGAGTTTTTATTATTCTTATTCTAAAATATACTGATGAAGAAGGTATTAGTCTCAAGAAGAGTTTGTGCTCAAGGATGCCTGGCTGCCGAATGGAGGTGCCAGGGTAAGACACAAACATCAGATGATACAAAGCCATTCTTCTGCCTCTGGGATGTGGCCACTGCTGTGGTCCACTTCATCTCTTCAACTAGAGAGGAGCATCTGAGCTTCCTCCTCAATGTCACTCTCTGCCCAGACTTGATCATCTGAAAATTAATTATTAAACCTGTGCTCCCCTTTCTGTTTGTCCTTAGGGAGGCATGAGCTACACTCGCCTTTATTACAGTCAAATGTCTTCTTACCACACATGGTCCAAGGCTCAAGCTCCGGTAGTTCCGGTAGCTGCATGTGTGGAAAGCACTGAAGGGGTGACATAAGACAGCTTACAGATATCTCTGCAGTGGATGATGCTATATGAATGCTTTTAACTCTTTTCTCAACATTCACATTGTAAATAACAAGTTGATTTGCCTTAATCTGTTGGAGGGGTTTCAATTAGGTAGAGAAGTCTTTGTGTTAGGAAGTCAAGCTACATAGGACATTTTTTAAATTTTATTTTTGAAATTATAGCTACACCATTTCCTCCTTCCCTTTCTTCCCTTTAAAGCTTCCCATCCACCCTTCCTTTCAAATTCATGGCCTGTTATTTTTTTTTATTGTTGTTGTTTCATGCACAGGATTTTATAATAAATCAGCAAGATTCTTTAAAAATAGCAACAGTTGTTTGTAGATAAAAAAAATAATTCAAACCATCTGAGCTTTTTCTCCCCCTCCTCTTCATTTTTACTTCAAAAATAAGAACAATAAAACCAATATCCGTGTTTCTGAGTTATATCTTGGAAAGATTGCTAGAATAATCCTAAGCAATTTAATGAAGTGCAAAATTTTCTGGAGACATGTGATAAAACTGCAACGTGGACCTCTTACCTTCTCTTCAAACAAGAAAATATGGTCACATTTAAGAAACCAACAAGTATCTTTTAAGTAACTTTTAAATCCATTTCCTTTTTTCCTGTTGTGTTCCCTACACCCCGTCACCAATTTTCTACAATTATAAACTTTAAGGCACAAGGCAAGAGTAATTACTCCAGAAAGACTATCAACCTGATGTTGATGAAGTCAGCATGCAAAAACAATGAAAGCCCACTTGCTCATAAATACTACTGAATTTATTGTGTTTCCTGGAACCAGGCTTACATGGTATAAGTCCTGTGCCCAACTTCAACTAACCAAGCTCCATTACAATTCTTTCATTTGTTTTCTCTTCCAAACTGTCTTTTTCCTAATGTCTTCTCAATGTGCAAGAACCATTCCTTCCTACACACACACACACACACACACACACACACACACACACACACACACAGCTTCCAACCATCCTTTTTCTTTCAGTTTGTATGGGAAAAGAAAAACATTCAGGGCAACATAAATGCTGCATTTATTTGATTCAACTCAATGACAAAGCTATGTCTACATTTGAATAAAGTCCAAGCAGTATGCATGCACCATGTCCATGATCACCAGGGTCTGTGGAGTCACATTTGTTTCTGTGTTTTGCTCATTTCATGGCATTTATAAGATGTCCCTATAAAACAATGTTTTTGTAAATTTTGGGCAGGAGATTCAATATATAATAGTACTTTTCAACAATTCATGCCTTCATTTTTGTCTATGTGGATTATATATTTCACAATTTCACTTATCTCAGGTATAATTTTAAGACTTTTTTTTTTTTTACGAACTCTACAGGTTGTGCATAAGCAAATGATCTTTCTTGTTCCAACCTTAAGGCTTGAGAGACAACCATTTAATTATTCCCAGGTCATCACTGTCCTGCAACTCTTGAGGTTCCATTTTGTAATGTGATCGTTTATGTGTCAGCTTGACTGGGCCATGAGGTGGCCAAATTATACATTTTTCTCAGTGTATCTGGGAAGACGTTTCCAGCTAAGACTAGCATTTGAATGAGAGAATCATTAAAGCAGATCACCCCTTTCTGTTGAGACTCGGAATAGAACAAAAATGTGGAGAAAGGAAGGGCTTGTCTCTGTCTGCTCCTCATCACTTTAGTTTGGATACCTTACCCTGTTTTCTCCTGCTCCCAGACTGCCATTCACACCATTAGTTTGCCTGGTCTCCAGCCTTTGAACATGAGTTGAACTTAACTACCAGCTTTGCTGAGTCTCCAGCTTGTAGATGACAGACTGTGGGACTTGACAGCCTTTATAATTTTGAGTCAGCACTTCATGTTTTGTGATTTGTCTCTTTCTCAGTGTGTGTGTGTGTGTGTGTAAACTAGATAACTAGATAGATGATAGATAGATAGATAGATAGATAGATAGATAGATAGATAGATAGATAGTAGATACTCAACCCAAAAATATTACTCATAGCTAAAAGAGAATAATGTTAGCTAGATAGACAAGAATTAGTGTACTTGGAGGCCATTGGAGATAGACTCCATCTCCCTCATGGTCAGCTTTGGATTCCATGTCTATTTCCTGGGTAACAAATGCAAGGGAGCTTCATATTTGCCCTTCTTTAGCATTTAAAATATCATATAAAAGGTGAAAATACCAGGACTTTGTGGATACCCATAGAGACATGCTATGCTGATCTGCTCCAAAGACTTGAACTTTAACTAACATTGTCTCTTCTCTTAAGAGTTAATCCAGTTAGGCCTATGAACTGGCCAGGAGATCACCATTCAGGAAAGCTGATTCTCTTGAAAAGAAGCTTAAGGAGATAGGAAGACATGTGTCCCCCAGGAAGATGGTATACTCTAGATCTTCAAAGCCCCCAAACCCTGTGTGACATGCACTCACAGAGAGAGCAGCTTTGCTAAGTCTGCCTGCTTCTCTGAGTTCTGTCTTTAAAAAAAATCAGACCTTTTCCTTTTCTCCATTTCTATTTCTTCTTTGGATACTGGCCAGAATCCTAACTGTGCGTCCCCTGTACTTCAGCCTTTGGTACTGTTTCTCTGACCCCCATGCCTCTTTCCTATCCCCTCCCCCAGCAGCTGCTGACATTTACAGCTTTCTGGACATGTTTTTCTCTCAAACTATAACAAAATGGTCCTTGAGTCTCCTTCTGAATACATTTTTAATTCTTTCATTATTGAGCCTAAGAACTCACGAAAGGGACCCAGATTTCCCTGGGAACATTAAGAGATAGTTTCTTCTTGAGCCAAAAGTGTGACCAAGGCTTGGTGTATTAACTACATTTCTTGTTGAGATAAACCCGACTTGAGGCAGGAAGGGCTGATCTGGGTTACTGTTTGAGCATGGGCTCCCTCAGGACTGGAAGTCATGGCAGCTGAAGCCAAGGCAGCTGGCCACACTGTGTTTATACTCAGAAAGCAGAAAACAATGAATTATAATGTTTAGGCTACCACTTTCTCCTCCTTCAGTAGCCTGGGACCCTGATCCATGGAATGGTGTCATTTATATCTAAGGTGGGCCTTCCTACCCAATTAAGTTAATTTAGATTAAGCCCAGATACCTGTCTCTCTAGTGATTCTCCATTTCATCAAGCTGACAATATTAACCATCATCCTCAGGAATATAGGTTTAAGTTGCCCTGAAAAGCATGTTTCACTGTGGAATAAGCTTTTATTAGCTAAAGGGCAAAGAAATTCATATGTCAAGAATTTATCAAATATACTGTAAAGGACCATCAGTAGGCAGATTACATCAAAGTGAGGAAACCTGTTCTGAGTCTCAGATGTTAGGTGAAGACTTTCTTAGCTTTTGGATTGGTGGAATTTGATGATCAGATAAGCACACATTTGAAAAGCTTTAATAGTCCTAAGACTATGAAGTCAGGCACCAGGCAAGCAATGAGTAGCTTTTGGAGGAACTAAAAGTCAACAAAGACACCCTGACTCTAATCTGGAACATTTTAACTCCCTGTAATTAGCAGGTTCAGCCATTTGGTCTTGTAGACTCTTTAATATAGGTGCAGCTTTTCTTTGTCCTGGAAACTTCAGTTTCCAACATACTCCATATCTTTCAGGTATATAGAATGCATGCACTGTTGGTTTTTTTTTTTTTGCCAAAGAGTCCTGAGTAATACTCTTTTGAACTTGCAGTTATAGCTTTGATCCATCTCAAGTGTGATGAATATTTGCATACTAGGAGTGGGTTTGGTTTTTAGGCTCTGTAAAATTTTGTACCAAGTTTGGTAAAGAATATTGAAGTTGGCTAGAAAAATCAGCAATAGCAGTAGCAACAAGCAATGCAGTGTGTAAGTAACTCCCAAGATACTGGGTTCCTTTTGTGACACATAGATTAGCTCCAAAGATCATTTATAAAAAAGATATTCAAAAGTGATTTATGAAATGTCAGAACAAAAAGCAATATTCCCATGGACAAGGGTATGGTGCTCATTTGGAAGTCTCAGTCTTTGCATATGTGTTTTGTAAAAGCAAGTTCATTAATTTGTAGATTTACACCAGAACTCACGTGTCTGATGGCCGCCATGCTTGACTGTGCAGGGGACGCAGACCCTGGAGTTTGCGGCTCTCTCCTTCTCCCTATCCTCTCAGCCCTGAGGCTCAAATATTTGTCACTGGAGAGGTGATGTCCTCCTCACGTTGGCTCCATCTAAAGTCAAGTCTCTGATATTCTTTTTAAATTCACTGTCATCTCAAAGTGACCTGTAGCTGAAGATACAGTGGCTTATACAAAGCCACTCAATGAATAAAAACCGAAGGTCATATTACAATCTTGGTCTACACAAACACCTTTAAGAAATAATTTCTTGTCTCTCTCACAGTCTCTGAGGTTATCAGACGCAGTTTTTTTTTTTGTTTTTTTTTTTTAGCCCCTCTGTGCCCTGCTCTGTAACCTGGGAGCCGACTCCCGTGGTACTGTCCTTCTCTTCTGGCTTCCTGTTGCATCAGATGGATCAAAGAGCATGAGGAGAAAGCTTGGCTCCTATCCCCTGCATGTGAACACACACACACACACACACACACACAAATACACACACATCCATGTACCCTATGCATACTCCTCACATATGTACCCCCCACATATATATGACTGTACACACATGTGTACATACATACAAATAAACACATGTACACACATGCATGTATGCACATACATCTACACTCACTTTCTGTGGGAGTGTCTCGGCTGAGGCTATGGCTCTGCTTCCATGAAGAGACCAGTTCTAACTCTAGAAGGTTGTATCTCTGGCTGAGAAGGGGTGCAAACGTCTATTGTTGCTGGTCCTGGGATTCTCCACCTCCCCGACTGGACTTCTTCAAATAGTCCTTTTAGGAAACGCCCTCTGATGTAGCTTTCCAATATGCCTTCTATTTCCTGAGTAATTCCTGTCTGATGGAGTTCTCTAATGTGTATAAGAGTTCCAAGAAGGACGATTTAAGACTTCTTTTCACCTCACTGTTGTCTGTACCTCTGACAACACTATGTTACTAGCAGGTCCAGGGTAATTTTACAGCCACAGACATGCTCAAAGAATAGTAACTTGCTTTTCTAAGGTGGCCTTGGCTTTCCATTTTGTTATTTTTAAAGTCAACTTAAGAAGACTTTAATAGTCAATCATCATCATCCATTAAAGGGGACTGCTTATTCAAAACATTTGGCTCAGAGTTGGCATATAGACCCCAAAGCTACTTCTTTTTATCCAGGCTTTATTTAAAAACCTCTGAATTAAAAAGCCTATAATTAATTAGGTAGGGCTCCTTTTTTTTTAACTTGCCTGATTCATGAAGTCCACCTTGCCCCAGCCATGCCCCTGCTGACCTGACTGCAGTTTTCCCAGCCTCTCTCTCTGGACCCCATCCAGCTGGCCTATCTAATTGTAACCACTGGGATGTAACTGGACTCGGACAGCATTCTTCCTTTTGAGTAATCGCATCAATGAGTTATATTAGCTGTCATATTAAAGTAGCTCCCTGCTAACCTCTGGTAATATGAGAACATAGTTACCATTAGTTTTTCTTTCAGTTGGGTAACACTGTTTTCTCAACGTTTCTGCCTCCTGAATCTATGCTGTGATGAAGAGCAGGAGAAGACGCAAAAGTGGGGAGGGTTGAGAGTGATTTGAGGTTCATTCTATGTAAGCATTTCCCTCTAAGTTAAAACAAACACGTTAAGCGAAGAAGTTGTGAACCTTCAGCATGGTGACCTGAAGGGGTTGGGGGTGGTTTGGGCAGTGATCCCAGCTCTTCCTGCGGGACAGGACTTGGGGAGCATCTTACCCGATCTGGAAATCACTAGGGGTGCCAGCTGTGATCGTCATTTCAGGTTTTTTTTAAAAAACCGTCTTTGTCCTTTCTCTGACAGTATTAAACTAAAATTAAAGGAAATATCAATAGCGTACTCACCTGCTGTATTCTATGACTCATCCAAGATTAAGGCAGAAAGAACATTCCAGTTTCTCATCTCCAGAAACACAGGCTCAAGCCATTTTACCAATTTGAAGGCATGTTTACAGACATGCCTGGGATTGCATTCTTTTCCTATTTAAAATGGATCAAATATACTTTGCTTTCCATGTCTTGTGATGCCAATATATTTCTCGATGAGTGTGATTTGAAAATAACAAACACAGATTTCATAAGCTGATGTCACCTGTCATAAATTCAAATTTTCCAACCTCGTTAAACTCAGACTCGAGCTCCTTGCCATTGCCATGGTCTCTCCGTCTTTCAGCACTTGCCCTGGAGGCAGGAAGACAGCAAACAGGAAAATCAAACAGAGACATAGATGAGAAGTGAGGAGAACTGGAGAGGACTACTTTTGCATACAAAATTCAAAGTAGCAGTTGTCTATTTATATACACCCTGTCTCTTTGCCACGTGACTCTGGCTGTGGAGGAAGGGTCGTAGTTATCAACAGTTTTAAGCAAAAGAAAATGATCTGATTAAATAAAAATGCATCAAATCAAAAAAGTCATATTTTGGTAATTTTCCAATGCTATCCTGTTTCCTTATTTTCCTTCTTTTCTCTCTTTCCTCCCTGCTCTCTCCTTTCCTCCCTTCCTCTTTTCCATTCACCCTTAGTTTTTAACTCAACAGAGTGACCCATGCCGGAGCACAAATAACAGAATTCTATAAATAGAAACACTGAAACAGAAGTGGACACCATAAAAATATATTAATTAGCTGCGAGTCATAGCATCTTGGGTATCAAGCTGAATGTTGAAAAGAGGGGGATTCTCTATTTGGCACAGCCTGCTAATGTACCATTAGTGTAGATACTCAGATTGAATTCCCATGCTCCTGACGGCCACTTCTGCCACTTTTAACAGCTGTCACGGCTCCTTCCACGGCTGCCTGTGTTCGCCCCTACCCTTGCTCTGCCTTCTTTGGTAGAAAGCTGGCTTGGTAAACTGCCAGCTCCAGAGACAGTTTCCGCAGTCACTGATGCCGAGCACCCTCGATACACACACAAGGTCTTCAAGTTCTGTGGAAATCAAACAACCATGACAACTGCAGTAATAGAGCCTTTGTAATGAAATGCTTCAAAGCAGAATCAAGTAGGAGAAAGCAGGATAAGTAGGGATGGGCTTCTACACATGGGGTGTGACTTCCTCACTTCAGGCAATGTGTTAATGATAATCGAGACAGGGAGACCATTCCTGCTTTGGTCTTCCTCTAGTTAGAATTCTCTTTCTATCCTTTGCTGAAATACTGGAAGTCCTAGTATAATCCCAAAAGGAGTTCAATACCACTGCAGACACAGGGCAGTATCATTTGCTCCGATCATGTCCCTACATTCTTGGTATCAGGGAAGTAGTCCACCATGGAAGTGGCCCAAGAACATGAGGACCTCCTGGAACAGATAGTTTTAATTTTGCTTCAATATTTCCAGGATGTAGGATTACAATACCTTGTCTCTAAGGGATGCTCAATATCACACAATCCTGGACACAAAGTTTCTGTTCTAGTGTGATGAGAGCTCCATCTCCTACCATTTTTTCCCAAGCCACAAAGACATCTACTTTATTGTTTCTGACTTTGCCTTATCTTTTCTTTAAAAATGTGAAGACAAGATGACCTGTAAACTGCTCTGCATCAAAAATTGGTTGATAGTTTGGCTTCCTTTAAAAGCTCAAACTGAAGGCTTCTATTTGAAGACTGAAGTCCTGGGATACGGGAACAATTAATGTGTGTTAAATAAATAAATATATGAATGAATGCATGTTTTTCCTAAACCCCGTGTTCTCACCAAACAATAACATTTTTTCTCAATTATTTTCTTTTTGTGGTCATTTTTTTATTAAAAAAACTAGAGAAAGAAACATAGCAGAAAGAGAAGTGGGTTCCCACACTATACTCGTTAATTATATAAAATGGAACACTTCTTTTCTTTTGCTTTTATGTAACTCGCTCTTTACATTTTCTGATATGTATTAAGGAAGACATACCTTGATATCAAAGTATATTGTATAACATATAAAGAACCTGGTACGGGCAGGGAAAACACAATAAAATTTTGTTCCCTTTCTTTAAAATACTCCTCAGCTGTTCCGTCCTTGCTGGAGAAGAGTATGGCAAAGACTATTTGCTTACTCTATTTGTGTCTTTCCTTTCTTTTTGGTAATAAGAGTTCAAGTTGGTCTGCCTCCCTTGCAGCTACAGCAACATGAAAAATTCTGCCAACAAATGTAATCCACAGGTAATGCATTGCCTTATAGAAGGTCTCTTCTGAAGAAGGGTGAGTACTTTTCATTCTCCTTTCATGATGTTCAAAAACTTAGATTTTATCATTGGAGCTTCTTCTTCCAGCTTGACCCCCTGTAGGAATGGCAGAGCAAAGAGTTGAAGAGTTTGGATGACAAGTAAGTCTTTATCTAAATAAAGATTGTATGCATGCCTCAACTACCTTTATGTAGACTTCCCTTGCCAGAGAAATAAAATGTCTATCTGTTTAAGCTCTATATTTGAGTTCTGTATATAATATGTAGCCAGGAATCAGAAGATAATATCAAGTGGACAAAATAGGTGTTAACCTTTAAACCTTAAATGACTCTGTGTGTGTGTGTGTGTATATATATGCTTTTTAGATTTTGAGTATCTCATTCATGTAGCCAAAGCTGCCTTTGAACTTTAATCATTCTAATCCTACCTCCTGAGTGCTGAGATTATAGGCTTAGGATACCACACTCTGCTAAATGTTCTTATGTTACTGAGATTCCTTTCATCTTTGTTTCATTAGCTGTGATGATGGTTCACACTTGTAATACTTTTTTTTTCATTTGTAGCCAGTCTGCATTTTTTGTTTCATGCTCCTTTTGGCCTCTTTAACAATTCACCAATGTTACTTTCATTGGAATCTATTTTTCCAGACTCAATAGCATCATTAATTCACACAATTTGGAAAATATTGCAATAGTGCTAAATGGACTTTGAAGTGCAAGGCTTAGACCAACTTGAATATTAGTACTTACTTATATGATCTTGAACAGGTTCTTTAACCCTTCTATGCCTGAGTTTTATCCCAAGAAAATCAAGGCGATAATATTCTCGAGTTACTTACTTGTACACAGTGTGAGTCAAGTCATATATGTAAAAATTTTTGTAAATGATAAAGCACAGTAAAAATCTTGGTTGTTATAAATACTGTTACAATGATTTAATAGAAGATGTACATTCTAAGTCTCTTTCTCCACGTTAATATTTAGCAGAACAATAAGAGAGGTGCTTTGGAAGATTTTAATATGTGTGGTGATTTCTAACACCTTCTAACTGTTTTGAGGGCAGAATGAATCTTCAACCTGAAAACTTAGTGCAAATGTTAGTAAACCTGGACAATGGGCATGCACTATGAATGTGATTTTTGCTTTAGAGTTGTTTATGTGCAGATGATAAATATTTAAGATATTGAATTTGAAACGGTGGATCTGAGGCTCTTTGTATTATTGGTTCTTCCCATCTCCCTCCTCCCCACTCCATGGTATGGATCAGTGCAACCTGAGCACATTGCCCTTGAAGAGCATGACAGGAGGGAAGGTCAGTCAGTCTTTTATAGCTTGCCAGTCATTTGGGATGCAATTGAAAGCGGCAGTAAAAATTAAGATAGCTTATATCTGTTACTTTCTCATTGTCCAGGTAGACAATCACAGCAAAAATTATTCAAGCTCAATTTTCCCTTCAAAAGCTCTATTGATTATGTCATCATATTTTCTGATGGTTCAAAGATCTTACGTTAACCCCTCAAATGAGCTGGAAGCACTCATTAGATTCCTAGAAGGTATATAAAAATTTCATTTACAAAGAAGTTTCTGATAATGTGTTCAAGTAGAAGCGAACTTAAAATTACATGTCTTTACTTTCTCTAGCCGGAGTTTACTGCATCTGGCATACTGATGTGCCCTTTTAGGATGGCCATATATTAGTTTGTCTGTGAGTTTTGTGTATGTCTTTGATCTCAGCATAATTATTAATAGTGCCCGCCTCCACTTCCTACAACAACAACGCATTATAAACTTATGCTATTTTAGAGGCATTTTGTTAAGCTATTTGAGTAAAACAAAAAGCCTTTATGAATTCTAGGCAGGGGCTAATCTTCCATGCACAATCTACCTGATATGGCACCTTTAAAACAATTCCTCTTATAATCATGCATGGTTACATTGCAGAAACAAGCCAGGCTGTCTCATTCAGCACCATTAACACCACTTAGGAAAGAAAGGCTCAAAGATATCATTGCATTTGAACATCTATGTCACAAGTTGACCAACTTTTTGCCAAGGACTAGACTTACATATTTCAGCCTTTTTTGACCATACAGTTCCCGTCTCGGCTACTCAATTCTGCCTGCCACAGCACAAGAGCAGCTCCACAGTATGTAAGCCGGTGACTGTGGCTGTGTTCCAATAAAGCTGCACTTATTATAGCAGGTCTGGTCCATGGGCTGTAGTGTGCTGACCCCTGATCTATTGTAATCCTTTCTCTTGGTAACTGAATAAAGGGAATCCATACAGCCCAGATTTCTTTTCAAGTATTAAAAGGAGCAAAAAAAAAAAAAAAACCAGACAGTTGGCCTTAGTTAGATGGTAATTAATATCATAGCAAGACACTCCCATTTCTCACCAGCAAGGCCTCCATTTGCCCTGTCATCAACACATCCTGTTCAAGCGTCCGAGTTACAGTCCAAGTTTAGCATAATTAAGAACAGAAAGGAAGGTACCACAAATGTGCCCTTCATTGTTATGGAATGGGCCAGCAGCTAGCTTTTATTGTATAGGTGTTTGAAGAATTGTTTGGTGACCAACATCTAATGCAAAGAGGTTTCTAAAAACTTTCTTTTTATTCTGTATCTCTTTGTGTTTTCATAGAACTGGGGGGGAAGGGGCACAAGCCTACTTTGGGGAAATACATCTGAAGTATATAGATAAACAAGTTTGCCTCTGTGAAAGAAGAATTTGAGGGAGGCAAGAATTGAAACACGCTAGTAGTTAGAACACCCGAGGAAAGTCCATTGCCCTTTAAATCAAAACAGAAGGGGAGACATGAAGGAAAGCCTTGAATAAAATGAAATAAATGCTGAAACTGTACTCAGAAATACATCAAAGCCCTGAATTGTTCTCTTGCCATGTTGGGAACTGTGATAATATAGTATGGTGCACAGTGTGTGTGTGTGTGTGTGTGTGTGTGTGTGTGTGAGAGAGAGAGAGAGAGAGAGAGAGAGAGAGAGAGAGAGAGAGAGAGAGAGAACAGAAATTAGAATTAGATATCAAAATGTCAATACCTAGATACTGGAAATATTAAAGAAATAGATTCAGTCTGTAAACAAAGTGCTCCAAATCACCATGCACGGGTACATTCTTTGCTGGCTGGCCTGGAAGAGGAATCCCAGTCGGGCGTGAGTGGACCATCTCTCCTGAAGAGGTAGACACTAGCAGCCTGAGGAAAGAGGAAACATGAAAGCAGATCTAGATTTGCCTTGCAATGACAGCTGCATATTAATCTAAAGAATTTCTAAAAAAAATCAAAAAGACATTTTTCTGCAGAATACACCCCTAGAGCCTCAATCATAGTACAGGGGAATACACTTGAAACAGGATTGATTTAATCTTAAAGGGAAGAGTCCTTTGAAATGCTACCAACCGTGGTTGTCTTATTTGGTTTTCAATCCTATAACAAAATTGTGCCATATTGTGTCAAATAAGAAGATAATATAACAGCTTTAAACAAATTTTGTAATTATGGGATCAATCAAAAGTGCATTAAAAATTGTGTGTATTTGGGAAGTTATGACGTGGAATACTAAGTGGCTTTAAACATAAACCTTTAGTTTTCATTCCGGTTTCAAGATCTGAGTGGAAGGGGTGTGATTTCCTTAATAAAACTTACAGAGTAGGAGGTGTCCTAGGCATTTGAGTTGTTTGATCTTCTCCCTGGAAAACACTGGGCACTGCCCTTGCAGAGAGTAGACCCAGAAAGGGGCAACCACGGTCTGATTCCTCTCTCATCAGACCCTACGTACGTGTTTGGTGTGGGGCACTCGGTGTACTCGGGTTTCACTAGGACATAGTTTCCAAACCGTAAAAAACTGATGGCTGGTGGTAATCGAAGAATTGACAACTGGATCTAATTTGGCTTGACTTTTACAAAACTACTTTTACAAAACTTTTCCCAGTGTTTGATATCCTTTGAATGAAGAGGAAAAAGATTAGAAAGGGCTCATATAAAAATCAGGCAGAGCTGAATTTGAATCTCCACTCCAGTAATTAGTGTCTTGGCCAAGGTTTTCCCTTCTCTACACTGCCTCATCTAAAAATTAGAGGAAGTTTTTTATTTTATGTGTATGAACGTTTTGTCTGTCTGTATGTCTGTGCTGGAACAGTCTGTGTGTATGTCTGTTTCAGAACTAGAACCACACCACCATGTTTTTTCCCCCTGTATCAACATGTTTCTATGGGAGAAGATGGACTGGAGACTTATTTCATTACTTATTGACTTGTTCTCTTATTTACATGGGGCCTCATGCTGATCTCAAACGTAGGATCTTCCGGCTTCAACCTCTGGAATGCTGGGATTGTGGGCACGCACTACTATATCTGAGTCCTTTTCTGTTTACTCAAAAGCTCCATTGGGTGGCTACAGAAATGGCTCAGCTGCTAAGAGAACTGGCTGTTCTTTCAGAGAACCCAGTTTGATTTCCAGCATCCAAATACCACAGGACTGCTAACAACTCTCTGTAACTCCAATCCCAGGATATCTGATGCCCTCTCTTGGCCTCTGTGGGCACTGCATGCATGTGGTGAACAGATACACACGCAGGCAAAACACTCATACACATAACAATGAAAGGGGAAAAATGTAAAAACTTTCCTGCAAGCTAATTCAGTTTAAGACTGGTTCTCTAGAAAAGCTGAGCCCTTGCTGCCTCAGGAGTGGAGAGAGGAAACAGAAGAGCTTGTAGCCATGTCCTAAAGGTATGGTTCCCTGCTGGCATCAGCCTCACCTGGACATCTGATAGCCCTATACCACTACTGAACCTCTAACTGATGGATGGAACCAGCAGGCTGTGGTTTAATGGGTCTTCCAGGGGATTCTGATGGGTGTTTGAGAAGCACTACACCATATCTCTAGACCTCCTGTCTTCAAATTACACACTTGAGCTACATAATTACTGTTGGCCCCACCTTTTCAATCATCCATGAAACCAGCCCTGAACGGGCAGAGGTGGGAAGAACCCTGTGAACGCTGTCAAAATGTTTCCATGAAGAATCCTGCTTTAGTTTTCACATTCTCTAAAAACTCGATACAACACACTCTGTCCTTTCCTGACAACAGCATGGAAGCCTTTTAATTAGTCCACCCAGGAGGAAATAGAGATGTGCTCGTTAAGTAATTGCTCTGATTACCAGTAGGCAGGAGTGTGCGTTGTTTCCTGATGCATTTGTTACAAGTGAGCCGTGCTACCAAACTGAAGGCTTCTTAAGAGGGGGCTGACATAAAAGGACTGAGACAAGCCGTGGAGGAGAGTGGGGGGTGGCACTGATGACAGGAACAGTCCCTGAGCCAAACATGCACAGAGACACACTCACAACACTCACAAATGCCAGTTCACACCATGAAGACCGATCAATGGCTGTTACTCTAGGGAAATAAGCATTAATATTCCTGAAAGTTTCGGGAAAGTATCAAAGCATGCCACAGTCCTCCAAGTTCCAATTGTGGGGAGGTACACCGTGGTTTGGTTTGGTTTTTTTAAGGTTATATTTTCCTGAAGGTGACTCAGTCCCTATCCAGACCCAGGTTACAGAAATATAAACAGTCTGTCACATGCCATTTACAGGAAGGTCCCAGACTCTAATTGTCTATGTAGTTTTAGCACACACTTATCTCTGGCAATGAGTCTAAGTAATGGCACCACAAACCCTGGAAGCTGAAAGTTGACTCCATCACATCCTCTACCGACCTCCCCAATTAAATGGCCTCTCTTATAGTTCTGTCCTCCTACTATTCAGTACCCTCCATCTTAAGTCACAGGAATTAGAGCCCCTGCTGGGTGGGCATTGTTGGAACCACAGAGGAAAGGGCTCTGGATACAAGCTTAACACCTTACCAAAGAGGAAGAAAAGGCACCAAATAAGTGACTAAACTTTCTGCTCTTTAAATGCCCCCAAAATGAGAATTTAATTAGTTTAGTTCAATCAAGTTGCCTTGAATTAAATATTTACCACTGTGTAATGAGCACAGCCTCTCCCGTGATACCCTCTGCCATAGATGCTGCCTGTGAAGAATCAGGAAAGACTGAATGGTCTAAGTGACGTGGGGGTAATGGATCGACAAGCACCATTGCCACATGGACTTAAAACTGACACAGTATTTGTTTCTCCTGCATTGTTGGCTTTCTAAGTAGATCTACTCAGCCTTTGCCATAGGTTTGGGGAGATATTGTTTAAATCAAAATGTCCAGCAGAGATCTTGGGTACCTTGAACAGTTCCGTGTAGTTTGATATCTGTCCATTCAGTCCGGTGCATAGCATACTATTGAACTCACTGCTGTACTCAGCCAACATTTATCTTCATTTTGTTTTATTATTGAGACAGGGTCTCATGTAATTCAGGGTGATGTCAAATTAAATTGCTTTGTAGCTGAGGACAGCCTGCCTCTGTCTCTGCCTCTGCTCCTACCCTGGCCCCTGACTCTGAAGTACTGAGACTAGAGGTATGCACCACCACACCCAGTGTCTGAGGTACTAGGATGGAAGCCAGGACTCACTCATTCTAAGCAAGTCCTCTGGCAACTAACTTACAGACCCAACCCACTAACTAACATTAGCTACAGGGGCTCCTTTTCTGCTTTTAATCAAAGAAGCTTATGGTCCCCACTTTCCATTGTGTGTGTAGGGGTGTGTGTGTGAGCACATGTGCACACGTGTGTTACTGAAGACTGAACCCAGGACCTCACGCATGCTGGGGCTTTACTACTGAATCCTACCCCATATTCTTTCTTGGATTATTAGGCAAATAAACGAGGGCAGGAACCAGGCTTCTTGGCAGCTGGAGACTTGATTTCTCTGCTGGCTGTCACTTAAAGACCTTCAAGTACATGTCTGCCTCTTGGTGGCTTGACAGTCACTGGGCTGGATCTGTCCAAGCCTGGTTTGTTCCAGGAGAACCTGGAGAGAACTCCCTGGGCTGGGGCATAGCTTAGTTCTGACAGGTGGAGCATTCTGGAGGGATTTCCCCTCACGAGGGGTCCTGGCATTGTATTGTGGCCATTCTGAAATCCTCATAAATGGAATAAAGAGCAGCCCCCGATTTAATCTGCTGCTCCAGCCCCCGTGAGGACACAGCTGGTGAGGGTATACTGCTCTATTCACAGCCAGTCCTTCTCTCCAGCCTTGCAATAATTTTGTTGTCTTTGTTATTTTATATCCTGCGGTGACTTCCCTGAGTGCACTGAGTGATTAATTTAGCTGGTGTCACAGGCTACAACATGTTGATATAAAGGGAAAAAGGGGGGGGGCGGTGGAAGGGTGGGAGGCTGCTGGGACAAACATGTACAGAACGCAAGCTCCGGCCCTCGCACAAAGCGCCCCATTGGCCAAAGTGACCCCGTGACATTGTTTTTGTGAACACGAGTGTGAACCTCTGAATGGCTGAGTTCCGAAATTCAAAGGCTGACACTCTCCCAGGGCTTTCTCACTTCCCCCACTGCCTCTGAAGCATCAATAGCTTCAGGAAATAATGAAAAACAAATCAGAAATAAAATCAGCCCTTGAAGCCCACGATTCTTTATGTAAAGGGCTTCTACCGTTCAAACGCTGGTTTACAATGGAGAGATTTGGGATCTTGTGTGAAAACAAACTCCAGGTCTTTCTTGTTCAACGCTCCAGGACAACCTTTCTTCTTCTTGGCCCATGGACCTGACAAAGGGCTCATGTGGCTATGGATTGGGAATGCATCCAACTGCTCCCCGATGCTGGATGGACGCTTGTCCATGCTTACGATTGTCAATATTGGTGAGGAATTTGATCCAATGCACAGTTCTGTGTGGACTCCATATGAGGAAGTTATCACCTCAGAAGGGGCTTACTCTTTTAACGACCACATTGGTAATCAACAGGCCTGAGACTCAAAAGCCATTCTAACAGCTTTCAACCTTAATCCACCATTCCGCAATCTTGCTTTTGAAGACTTCTCACACTAATTCAGATTTGGAAAATGGTATTCTACGGTGATTTTTAGGGCCAGGTATGATGTAACTCTGCTGGCACAGTGCTTTCCCAGCACAAATGTGGTTCTAGGCTTGATCCCCAGCACCATACAAAATCAGGCATGGGGGTGCACACCTCTAATCATAGCATTTTAGATGCAGAGGCAAAAGGATTAGGAACTCAAGGCCATCTTTGGGCTGACTACATAGTGAGTTTGAGGCCTGTCTGGGCTATAGGAGACCCTGTCTCAAAGGAAATGACATGATTTTTAAAAGAAGTAGCTGCAACAATTTTAATTTAAAAGTGATATTGCTTCATTAAAGAAAAACTTTAAAGGTTTACCCAAATCACACTATGCAGAGATTACCATTGCTAACACATCGGGGTTGGCTTCATTTAGCCATAGAGTTCATGGCACTCAGTTTTTTCCACCTTTTAAAAAGATTTATTTGTGTGTGTGTGTGAGTGTGTGTGTGTGTGTGTGTGTGTGTGAGAGAGAGAGAGACAGAGAGACAGAGAGAGGAAGAGGGAGAGAGAACATTGTCCCCTTATTCTGAGGCAGAGCCTCTCTGATTATGCCTGCAAGTGCATTATAGACAAGCTTCCAGCTGATTCTTCTGTTTGTGCCTGAGCTGAGATTACAGACTCGAGCTATGGCACCTGGCATTTCCCTCCTTTTTTTCTGCTAAAGTTTTCATACAATTTGGTCGCGACTTCTTTGCCCTCCTCTAACTCCTCCTAGATCTTCCCAACCTCCCCACTTACCCAACTTCATGCCCCCTCCCCTCTAAAACAAAAGCAAAACAAAAAAATTGCCAAGTAAATAAAAAGAATAAGCCCCCCAAATACCCAAACAAAATGAAACAAAAAGCATCCCCCAAAAAATTATCCAAAAGCAAGCAAGCAAGAAACCAAAAACCCAAATAATAAATAAAAAAAAATTAGTACACCCTCTGAGGAGGGGGAACTAGTTCATACTCCTGTCTATTATGAGTGAGCATGAACCTCATACTTTTGATCTTCTCAATCCAAAAATTAAAAAGTGGCATGTAGTTGTTGGATGAATTCTTTCATTATAGTGAAATTGAGTCTTTTTGTGTCTTTAAAAACCCTTTAATCTTCTTTTATAACATAAATTTCATGTTCCTGACCCTTTGGAGTTAAGAGAACTCTTTCTGTTGAGAAAGTCGCTCATTTTCCAGTACCGTGTGTTTTTAAAAGTTTCTCTGGTTGATCATTTGTTCCTTTGTTGTGTTATTTGTTTACTATATTTATTATGTTTGCTCTACAAAAATTTAGTATTTAGTCAGTAAATGTATTCCTCTTTAGCTTGATGGCTTTAGCTTTGTTTCCTTACTGTTAGGAGAAAAATGAGTAATTTCAGTTTTTCAAAGGTCTATCTAGTTTTCTTGGCCTTATTTATTGAAAGTTCCATTTTCCAATTTAGCTGATGACTTTACCATATATGATACAGCCACACAAAGGTAGGTCTATTTCTGGATTCTCAATTCTGCTCCATGGGTTTAATCTCCTAAGTGCATGCTGATATCATGCAGTTCTAGCTAAATGGCTTTGCAATATATTTTTCAATAGTCGGGCCACTTTCCCTCTATGGTCTCCTTACTTGTCCCAAGAAGTTCCGATGTAAGATGAGCAATGTACAAAAGAGTAGAATAAACCCAGTGAGATCTTCATTGAGATTACATCAAATTTATAGCTTACTTTGGGAATAAAGTTCATCTTTACATTATCAAGTCTTTCTGCCCTTTATGTGTAAATTTTAGAAGCTTTTTAATGTGCCTCCTGCAAATTTCCTTTAGTATAAGATACACAATGTTTTTTTGTATTTATTGTCAGTCAGATCATTTTAGCCCTTGCTGTTTCTTCCAGATTTTGTTATTTAAGACAAACTGAAATGAATAGTTCTACTCTTCTTATTTTTATAGAACATTCACATACACAACGATCATAAACAGAGCCTTGTATACGACCTACTCCAACCCCCAAGTGGGTATAAAGCAATGAAGAAATGATAGGAAACACTTACCAAGTAGAATGTTAAAATATGGATAATGGACAATCAATTTAATCTTCAGGTAATTGTGCAGTTAGAGCGGGTTTTATAATTTAAAATAAAGACAGAGGACAGTGTCATTCTCAGCTGAGGACAACAACTTAATGCGAATCAATGCTGGTGACCAATGCACTATGAATATTCTGTCACCAGTTCCTGCCTTCTCTTCCTTGGCTTCCCGTCTGTGTCAGAAAGGTTTTCTCTTAATGCATTCAAAAGAGCTATTTTGGGACTCGAGTCACCTTTCTCTCCTTGTGTCTCTTCAACAGACACAATCCATCAACCTCCTATCATATGCAAAAGAAAAAAGTCCACTCTCTAAGATAGCGGGCAGTCACTCGATTCTGGGTGTTATCATCAGAACTTAGCCCAGGTTCTCTGGTGTTTTTGATGTGAATTATCAGCCACCCCAGATGTCCACAACTGGTAGCCTAATCAACTTAGTTTGAACACTTTTTTTTTCTGGCATGTTCTAATTGCTTTTTGAAAATATGGACAAAAAAAAAAAGCTTGCAGAAGGAGCAATGGGAATTAATGTATAATGGCTACCTCATAAAATAAGCAAAATGCCCTGAGCTTGATGTATGCCATGGTATCTGTCAATAACTGCGGCAATCAATCAGTGCTGACTCCGCTTGACATTAGAAACAACCCTAACGTCTCATGATAGGGAATGCAGAAAAGCGTTCATATGACTATGGACCTGGGTTGCATGTGACCAACTGTAAAGACGGATCCTAAGAAAAATCATCCTGCATGATAATGACCCTTTATGAAACAAAAGCTTGACCTTTAGCCAAGGGTTAGATTTTCTTTCTCCAAGGATATAACTGACTTACTATTAATTTATAACACTTGTGTGCCTAGTGCACAGGAGAACTGAAAAAGCCTGGAAGAACATCATAATATTCTCTGAATTGCAGGCTCAAAGAACCAACTGTCAACTCCATAGCTCCACTAACACTTTTTATAGTTGTTTTTTAAGTTTTGGAATTATAATATAATTACATCATTCCCCCTTCATCTTCCCCTTCCAAGCCTTCCCATGTATAACCTCTTATTCTGTCTCAAAATCACAGCCTCTCTTTTTCATTGAAAAATATGTTTATAAGTATGTATATATACATATGTACATTCCTAGATACATAACTACAACCTGCTCAGTCCATATATATAATGTTATCTGTATGTATACGATCTCAAGGCTGAACACTTGGTATTGAATAACCAATTAAAGAGCTCTTCCCTGGGGAAGATCATTCTTCCCACCCTCAGCCTTCCCCAGTTACCTGCAGTTGTTTGTCTAGGGTTGAGGCCCTGCAAGCTTTCCATGTTAGCATGTCCATTAGTGTCATCATTGCTCAGGTCTTGTTTATGCATTCATGTTGGTGAGATTACATGGCTATAGCCTCTCTAACATTTTTAGGAGATGTAACCGGCACTTTATCAAGCCAGCTTAGTTCCTGACTATATTCTAACTATTAATTCTCTTATCCACAAGGAAGTGTAGTTCCCACTCCTCATTAAAGATACTTTTCTTACCCCAGAGCCCATTGCAGAAAACCACAACAAATCCAAAGGAAGGGGACAGGAGACTCCAGGATGCCCAGTCCCAGGCCATACATCTTCAGCAGAGTTCTTGCACCTAAGGCTCGCTCAGGGATCACCGCAGAAAGACTGGAAGAGCAAGGAGTTTGCTCTGAGATTGTTTCCACCAACTTTTAATAGACCCAAGTTATCTCTTTTCCCCCAAACCTGATCATCTCGCAAGCTCCTTGTCCAGGAAACCTTTGTGCTTCCTGCTTCTCTTCTCCCAGATCCCATATCTGAAAGGACTGGAGTCGGCACAGGACGCACCAAGGTCAAGTTCTCAGCACGAAGGAGATTTATTTGTCCCAGAGGGACAAACACAGGGGATAGGAGGCAAGGGGTGGAGGGAGAAAGAGGCAAGGGAGAGAGGGAAGAGTTAAAGAGCTGACACTGCATAAAGTGGAGGGAGACGTGGTCCATAGACAAATGGCGGATAATAAAGGGAAAAGGAGAAACCCCATGTTAGGATGAGTTGGTTTGTTTTTGATTGGGTATGTTGGACTTCAATAGTTTGATAGCTGAACCTTGGTAGTCAGCCTCAGGAGGGAGAAGCGGCCAAACAAGGGAGCAGACCTGATAGCCAGCTTTAAGGATGCAAACTAACAATTTTGCAAGAAAGAGGGAATGGGGAGGACGAGGCCTGCCAGCGCCATGTTTGCCTTGCTGCAGCCTACTGGAGTCCTCCTCCGATATCTGTCCCGTTAACCAAGCAGAGCAGCCTGGTCTCCGGCTCTTTCCCTCTTCTTCAGACTCTTTTCAAAGAAATCTCCACCGTTCCTCAAGTCACAATGGGTTGGGTGAGCCGGTTAAGAACTAAAGCCATCAGTCATTTCTTTTACTTAGAATCTCCCAGCTAGTCCTGCTCTGGAGATAGTGTGTAAAATGGCAACTTCTTCTTCTACTTTTCTCCTCAAGTTTCAGCTCCAACATTTTTTTTTTCACATTTTACTCATTTATTGTCCTATTGAGTATAAGTTCCTAGAGGGAACTATCAAGGGTTTCTGTCTGATCTGTTCATTTGTCCCCCAAACAGGACTTGATGTATAGTTAGCATTACATTTGATGAGTAAGTAAATCAGGGAATATGTGGGTGTTTAAGGCCAAAGACATAATAATAAGAAAGGATGCTGTAACATACGCTTATTTAATGATTAGAAGGCTCAATAATAAAAGCATGTATCAGTCTCATATCCTTTGTAAAACAATTTTCATTAATTTCCAAATTTCCCATGCAGTTTCCTTTGTCAGTGACTATCTCCTTCAAGTTGTTTTATTTTTCCTTTAAGACTCTTAAAGTCAAGGCAAGGGAGGCCTGTTTGATTCTCATATTGAGGCGAAATCCCCACAGTTTTTGTAATCATGATGTCAATGATAATGATACATTTTTTTCTTTTTTTTTTCAGTAGGATAAGGGGTTGGGGGAAACTCTCACGGAGCTAGTTTAACCGTGCGCATAATGCTGATAATCATAAAAGCCAAATCCGAAGTGTTGCAGATTAATCTGGTCCGAGTGAAGTCAGCCTAAAGATTTCAGCATGGCTGAAAGCACTTAGTGATGATGACAGGAGTATTAAATCTAATAGAAAAGAGATTAGAGTGATCTAACCTACATGTTTGCTATGGGGTGCATTGTAGTGACTGGAGTGTGTAATGATGTATCTCACGGGGCTCTCAGGGGCTCGGATGTAGTCTCATCATCTGGGTCATGTAGAACTTTACTTCTTGCTCTCTCCATTGATATGAGTCATCTATTCTCTAAGAACACACCTAAAAGTGATTTTTTTTTATTTAACAAAACTTATAACCATCATCCATACTTCTGCCATTGATCTGTCACCAATGGAGATTTTGTTTCATATTGAACTTCAATTGTTAATTAATTGCCTAATTGAGCTCCAAGAGACTGGAAAACTAGCAATTCACATACAGAACCAAGACACTTTTTAAAAAGCAGCTTACTTTACTATTTGAAGCAGTAAACTATAGTCATGTTATAAAAAAATACACTTTATTATATAAACAGTGGATAAGGTCACTGGTAGAGGTGAACATAGAGATAGGAAACCCACATTCAGTGTTGTAGAACTCATTTTACACACTTTACAACTGGAGATGGGAGTGTGACTCAGAACATCCCTGCATAGAATAAAAGTGGATTATGAAGGCTTTCACAGTGTCTGATTTGGTGGTCCCTTATCTCTAAGGCTTCCTACGTCATTTCCTGGGTGGAAACTTGACACCACTTTAGAACTGAACAAGGTCCATGGGGCTGTGGAGAACTGCACACTCACACTGTGATGCAAACCTGTGACGCTGAACAATGCAGACTCATGCTCTATCCTCGAGGAGGACCGATGAAATTTCCAGTTTCGTTGGTCACTTGGTCATTGGGTAACTTTTGAATAGTGGCATCCAAAGGGAGATACTAATCTCTTTCTTGGATGTGTATGGGAGATGTGGGGAGGAAATATATATAATGAGGATAGCATTCTCTTTCAGGGTGTAGGAGATGAGGAGAAGTGTTATGCTCGGTTTTGTTTCTGTCTTTATTCCTAACTTCTTTTCAAGGCAGTTGTATTAAAAAAGGGAATGTGAATAACGTGTCTCCTCCCAGGTAGGATCTTCACCGCACAGGAAAAATCAACAAGTTCTGTTGTTTGCAGAACCATCTCACATATTTCTTCATTCCAGGACTGTCAGCAAATGCTCCCAAGCCCTCCAGACCTGCTCATTGCTGATAGGACCTCATTCTTTGTCTCTAGTAGCTGGATATTATAAGTATCCAGACTTATCATCTAGAATAGTTTTTCCTTCTGACAAATTGTAAAATTGACTTAATGTGCTACAAGTAGTATTTTCAGTGGAGTACAGTATAAAATACTTCATAGTGTCATATGTAATGAGAATAGGTATTGCTTCTAAGTTTTGGGCATGTGAGTGTCTATTGGATGCTCACATAAAATCGACTGTTTATTGTAAATAGGTCTAAAAGGATTAAAAGCCATTTATTAAGTTGCATTTATTCACCAATATCTGCATTTCCTTTTCCTTTTAGTCATCAGAACAATACCACCTTAAATTAACTACAAATAGCAATTACAGTTAGATGTCACCATAGAACAGAGATCTGGCCAAGGAATTTTGAACAGAAGAGCACATGCATTCTTTCCAGACTCTGATCATGAAAGATTCATCAGTGAGATCCTTGCTTCTTGATACCCACAGCAGCAGATCTGAGAGGACTTGCAGGAAGGTGAAGGCACAAAGCAGCATTCGGAACACTTCTTGCTCTCCAGCCCACACTTAACATTAGGTTGTTATTTTTTGTTTTTGAGACAGGGTCTCACTGTGTAGCCTTGGTTGACCTGGAGCTTACTATGTAGACCAGGCTGGCATTAAACTCACAGAGATTTGCCTCCCTCTACCTCCTAAATGGTGGGATTAAAGACGTGAACCATCATGCCTGAACACACTGAGCTTTACTGGAGTGAAAAATGAACCTCATGTACTGAGACACTGACGAAGGGAGTTTATAGCAAAACACCTGAATTTCCTTTCTCTCTTATGGGGCTGACGAATTCCATAATGAGGTGTCTGGTCTGCTGCCTCTGGTCATATGAAGCTCCTATAACATAAAACACCCAACAAACACTAAGTTCCACGTGCATACACTGCTTAAGAGACTCAGCTTTTCTCACTGGCTAGCTATGTGTCTACGTTCTAACAGTGATTTAATTCTCTATTTGGACTTTGGCTTTCTACGTGACAGTTGGCTTTCTATGGATAGTTCACCTGTTTGGGTATGATCTGTGAACTATTTTAGCCTCAGGTTACAACTATGTCTATTCAACCTCTTTCTGATGAAAGTGTTAATATATGTGGAGAACAATCTTATTCCAATGAAAGAATTTAAATGATTAAAGAACAATAATAAGTTATAACAGTAAGCATTTACTCTGACTCCAATGATGATTCTAGGTGTCTTATACATCATCCCTAAATTCCATAATAATACAATAAATGCATTATTACACTCAGTAAGAGGTAGGGAGACAGACTTTGAGATATTAGGGGATCTGTCTTAGATCACACAGTTAAAACTTGCCATCCCAGGATTTAAACCCACGTTTGTCTCATGACCAATCCCACACTTTACACCATGTACGTTCCTGGAAGCAAAAAGAACAAGTATTCGGGGATGATCAGAAGAATGACTGTTCAATGGTGAGAAGTTCAGATTTCTGTCAGCCCAAGTGGCTTCACCAGAGGATCTTGTAGCTGTCTCACTGTGCACAAGACCACAGTAGTTCGTGAGAAATGAAATAAGAACTGACCTGAACAGCATGTGCAAGGGATCCCCAACTTTGAAACTAAGTGAAACGTCTGGTCATGTTCTCCAAAGCAGGGGTAGCGAGCTAGAGACTGACGAGAGTGCATGAGAGCGGAGGAGCTTCATCCAGTAGAAACGGAAGTAGCCAGATTGTATTTTCAGACATAAAATCTAGACTCGTGGTCCTGGAGAGAGGGGGTTTCTCTAGACAAACCAGTGAGAAGTAGGAAGGAAATAGGAAGTATTGACTTTCTTTTATGATAACTTAAGACAAATTAAGCTTCTTTGGCAGCTATTAACTAGGCTAATGACCATGTTCTTATGCCTTCCTTACGTCACACTTAACACAGTACATATGACACACTTAGGGGGAAGAACAGGAGTCCACAGCATGCAGCATTGAGAGCAGAACCCTTACACAGTCCTGTACTGTGTCGTTTTACCACCCCTGTATGTACATGGTCCCGTTTGAGTGGATTTATTTGCTATTCTTCCAATTTTAACAAAACTAATCTTAAAAAAATTACCCTGTGGTGTAACATACTCCTACAAAGAACCTGAATGCAGAATAAGGAATCATGTGTCAAGCAGAAATGGACAGTAAGAAACACTTCTTGCTCACCAGCCCACACAGGTCCCACTTACAGTCCTTCATATTTATTTCAATCGACCTATACCATGAAGCCAAACTATGAAGTATTATTTCAATGTAGCAGAAATCATTAATATGAAGTTTTCTACCGCCATCCATGATGGAATTCAGCCAGAGTGCCTATCACACTTTGATTTGCCACTAATGACTGGACTCCATGGGAAGAGTTCATAAAATGCATAACAGGTGCATCTCAGTGTCACTGTTTTTCTTCCCCCTGATAATACTTGTCCTTAAATTGTAAAGTCACAGTCCATCTCCTCTTAGGGCACTTTCTATAATCTTGAAAGCAAGAGCAGGTACCTGATGGCTGCAATTGTGCCATGCCTGGGCACTGATTGGAGCTGCAAAGTCACGCCTCGAAGTCCCACCATGAGAAGCTCTTAAGCAGCGCTCACACAACCCTAATTGACCGCATAAACACAGACAAAATCAGTTTCAGCTGCCTGGGACTCTTGCTTTTCATCAGACCCTTGCTGTTCTTCAGCCAGTGTGGTTGGGATGATTTAGTCTGGATCTGGATTCAGAAGCTTCATTCACACTGCTCTAAGCAAAATTTAATCAAAATATTTACCTCAATAATTTGGCTCAACACTTCCCTCAAATTAACTAAGGCACAGTGTTCAGCCAGGTTGCTGTAGAACGCCCCGGAGCAGGGCAGAGCTGTGAAGAAAGGGGGCAGTCGGGAGGGAGAAGCTACATGCAGAGGAGATGCAGTCAAAAGTGTATACAACATTTATTAGCTAAAGTACCACGAAAAGCATTCTAATCAGTTGGTTTCCTCTCATTAAATGTTAATTAGTTCATATAAGCTTCCTGCATAGGAAAGTATCAGGTACTTAGCAGCATTAGGAAAGAGATGAGACACATGGGGAGTCTTGGAAAACAACAGAACAGAGCAAGGACATTTTCACATGCCTAGGTGACATTTCTGTGTGAAGGCATACGTGAGCTCCTTGAGGGGTACCCAGAAGATCTGCCAAAAACAAACACAGACTCCAGATTTTCATTTGGGTAACGAGTCTCTGATATAACATTTGTTGGGTTTTTTAAAACACACTTAATGAGATTAGCTCCTGAATCAAAGACTATGATTATATTTAGATACATTTGCTCACACTCTTTAAAACCACAGAACAGGATAATCCTATCATGTTAAATGGCCTTTTATCTAGATCGCTTTAGTATGCTAGCTCATAAACCACCTTGGCAAAATGTTGTGCAAATAAGAAGAACAAAACTCAAGGGCTTTGTGGATCACAAATCACTAAGTGTTTTGAAAACCAGTGTGGGATCCTAGAGATTTGGGGATAGAAAGGACTCCAAAGATAACTTCCTGTCTGACATGTAGTCAGCCCATTGGAACACTGCCATCTTATGGCACATGACAGCTCATGATCTGACTACCTGGGGCCTAACACCACAGGATTGCTAACTCTCATGAATATCACCCCTGATTCAGACACAGCCACACGAATTCATACTTATCTTACTAAGAGAATGTTCGAATTTAGATTTGAGCAGCATTCCACAGTGCTCCTTTGATGTCTCCATCCCAGTTTCCTCTTTGAAATTCTCTGTCATTTTTGTCTATACACTGACAATGCAACTATCCTTGTGACATGGAATGATAAGGGTCATTGTGCAGATTGAACTGGCTTTGATAATGGAGAGGGGACCATAAAATGATGCTTTAAAAGAAAGAATATCAAGTATTTATCGAGTGTGTTTACTACATTATAAGCATGGACAACTGCAAATAACAGCTGTTGAATCTTTACACAGCCCTATTATAGCCACTGTCACAAGTTCCATTTACCAGATGAGAGAACGGACAGAGAAGGAGGATGGGTAACTCACAACTGCTTGGACAGCTTCCATTGAACTCCCTGCCATCCCAGTATTCAGGCTGTGTGGGATTTGCTCCCATTGTGTTTGAACTAGATCTGGTGGCCCGTGTCAAACAGAACATAGCAAAAATAATGAAATATTGTTTCCATGATGTGATTACAGAAAGACTTGGCATCTGTCTTACAAATAGATGCTTTTCTGCTGACTTTGATGAAACAAGTTGCTACACCCATGGGGCACAAAGCTTAAAGCAGCTTTCAGCCAATCACCAGCAAAGAATTTGGTTCTCAATCCAATAGAACCTTCCTATCAATCATAAATGACTCCTTCCCCAAATGACCCTTCAGATGAGACCACAGACCATCGACCAAAGCCTTTATTATAGGCTTTTGGGACATCAAATGACAGAGGACACAGCTAAGTAGGGATTTCCGCCCTACCTAAACTGTAAGATGATAAACAGTGTTGCTTCAAACTCATTTGATTTGGAGTAGCTTGTTATGAAGCTGACAATAATTGATATTTTCATGTAACCATTTTTCTCTGAATTGGAACATTCCCTCCTTGAAGAGAATTCCAGGAGGCTCATGAGACTCACATGAAACCTTAGCTCATGGAAAAGAAGACTCACAAGAGCCCCGCAGACAATCAGTGGACAGTTGTTGGTGAAGAAGACTCTTTGATGGAGCTGCTTGCATGGTGTGCAGAGAACTCTAGTTATGCAGTTTTCATGAGTCTTCACATATTCTGGGATGCAACCTTTTTTTATGATGATGGAGCTACATGTGAAAAATCCCTCACCCAGGCCCCTTTAAGGAGCCCAGATGAACTCATTGATTCAGTGAGCTAGACTGAATAATTTCTTTGGTAGACTGTCACAGTATCTGGGGTGAAGAGCCATTTACATGTGTGTTTCCACAGGAAAAGTCATCCAGTGTAACTGATATTTAGCTGAAGACTATACATCTAGTAAGTGGTAGAGACAGGAGTGTGGCTCCCTAACTTATGGTCTTTATTATATACTGTCATTATCGCCATTGTCACAATACCATCACAAGTCCATAACCTTCATCTTCACCACCCTAAGATCTTAAATATTCTACACAAATTATTTTATCTGATCTTCAAAATGACTCTATTGTTCCACTTTTACATTTACTAAAACAATAAAACCAACGTAAGAACCAGGCAACTTAAATTCATCCAGACTGATAAAATTAAAACCCAGCCCAGCTGACAGAGTGCAAAGCCCATGCCCTTCCCTTCAAACTGCTGCTCCTTTGTAATACCAGTGCTATTCAATAAAGAAATAATTCTTTGCAACATTGAAAAAAGAAGCTTAAAACAACTCATTAATAAATCGTCAGTAACAGAGCCCACCTGGGGAAGATTTTCTGACGTCACTTAAGTCCATGGAGAGATTGAGGGTGTGGCCAGCAGAAGACTGTTTTGCTAAATTCCACACAGCACTTCTTGCTAGCAGATATAACAAAGCAGGAAACGGCACCAATTATATGCTACTAAGTTTCTTCCAAAAAAGGGAAGTCATAAAATCCAATCTAACATAATAATAACTTGTATTTCCTCTGAAATCTTGAATAATTCCCCATTGCCCATTAGATGGGAATGTTCACACTCCTTGGCAGAGCCTCAAGGTCTGGCTGACTGAAGCTAGCCTCCAGTTGGGCTTCAGTTTCTGAACGGTCACCATCCATGAGAGTCAAGTCTGCTCCTATCCTGTCAGAGCCCTTCAATCACAGCCCTGATTTCTCCTGCTAGATCCAGCACGTTGCTTAGCACAAGGCCAGGATAAAATTTTTGTGAGAGAAGAAAGTAATGTTAAGAGGGAAAGAAGTCTTAAAAAGCCAGAGGCATAGGGAGAACTTTGCTCTTTACACTTTAGCCAAGGACCCTCAAATTCACAAACATATTCTGATTTGTGGCCCAAGCGAGTCATTCAGGATTCCAATGTACTTTGATTTATTGCAAAGCCCCCTCTGCAACAATTAAGCAGAAAGAAAGCAGAATTACTGGGAATGTAGTGCATAAACTATGGATTATCTTTTTTGCTTCTTTCTGTTCCCATGGTCCTACGATCCATTCCTGTTTTGCCCTCTTGGTTTTCGAATTTTTATCCAAAAGTATATGAAAAGTCCCTATATGTACTTTTTAGGGAAACTAAGGGTTCTGTTAAGTCTGTTATGTTCTTTTATTAGAAACAAAAGAATAGTTTAATGTGGTGAGTTGTAATGACCCCAATTAAGCTTGTTGAAATATTTGATGAGCTAACTGGGACAATATGATACACACGAAAGTATACAAATAAGGGATGTGCCAGTAGGTATCACTTTAAAACGGTTCCGAAAATAGGACTATTGGCATGGTTCCACGAACTAGCCGTTGCTTCATTAGCCATCATTTGGGGAGTTGTTCTATTTCTATATTGAGCCTCTGACCTCCTTTTTGGTAAGCCGGTATCATGGTTGCTGCCTTGACAGAATCCTTCAGCCCTCAGCTGTCAGCCTGCATCCTCCAACCTCACACCCTCTTGACTTGATTGCGTTAGACTCAGTGGGAACAAAGAAAATGACCTCAGTGCTGTTTATTTTGCTTAGCAGGAAGGAGACTTGGCTAGAAGAAGAAAGGATGGGGCTGTTATCCATGATTCCGAGGATAAGCCTGGGAAAGGCAGGATGAAAAGTGCAACGGTCTCATTTCTTATATCCAAACAGAAATGGTTGAACTGGGGCTTTGTCCTTCTCAAGGTGTGCTTGGACTTACCATTTTTCTTTGTAATTTCACCGGAAGTAATTGTTTAAGACAATGTACCTAGAACTGTATGACATTAAAGAAAACAAATATGTTTGCCAACCACTTTGTGCTTCCTTTTCCCTTCTAGACCTTTCGGTTCTAATCCCTTCACAATTCTCTCTCCCTAGCACTGCCTATCCACTCTCACACCGAACTTTCTCCACCCTTTGGGCACAGACACTATTTAGATACATGTTTAGAAGCTTCTTTGGATAGGAAACCTTATAAAACAAATTATGTCCTTCAATCCAAGGATGCCCTGGGGAACACCGAGGTGTGCAGAACTCTCTGCCCCTTCACTAAATGGTCCCAGATGATTGTCTCTATCTACCCAGTACTCAGGTCTGTTTTCTATTACTCCCTGCCTCCTCTCTGCTGCCAATGTATTGTGCCTACTTCATTCCCAACAAATCCTGACCCATAAAAGGTATTCCCTAAATATCAATTTTTGTTTGGGGGAGTCAAAAATAGCTAGGCTCTTGGTCATCACTCTTTACTTTCTGACCCAGGAGTTTAAAGCTGAAATACTCTGAGGTTCTTTAAGAATCATTCTGAGAACCAGAGCAGCATGGCTGTATCGGATACAAAAGACAGTCGTAGAGGAATACAAATAAAAGCAAGCTTTCAATGACCATCACAGTCTATATTTAGTATCTTAGTTTGGAAATTGATTTCTATTTTACCCCACGTCCTATAAACTGCCAGTTCATTGGAGGGAGTTCCTCCTGTAGTCTTGTTTGCTGAACTTTATTGAATTTCCTTGTCTCAATGAGTCATGAGGCCTGAGTTAAACGTTAAGTATCAGTGTTTATGGAAGGAATGTGTATATTTGCTTTCTCTTCAATTGAGGAAAAGCTGGCTGACCCCTGAGACACTGAGCCTCGTGCTTGGTGATAGCCTGGACTTCCATTTGCCAAGCCATATTCTGCTAAATCCCCCACAGTACTGTGAGAACAGAGAAGGCAAATGACTGTTGGCTACCCGTTGGGCATAGACATGAAAGGACTTTTATTGTCTCAGGAAGGAGAAACTTAGAAGCTGTCTTGTCATAAAGCTGAAGTCGCTTCCACCTCTGTACATCTGCATGCATGGAGATTCTGTGAATGAAGAAAGTTATCTCAAAAATTCAAACTTAAGAGCAACTTAGTCCAAGTTTAAGATCCAGTTAAGAGCATTTACTGTTCTTTTGGAGGAAGTGAGCTCAGTTTCCAGCACCCATGTCAGGTGCTGAAACTCAACTCCAGCTAAAGGGGATTTGACATCCTCTTTTAGCCTCCAAAGTCACCTGCACTCTCACACACATGCCCTCATACAGATACACACTATGTGCACATAAATAAAGACAATCAAAATAAACCTTAAAAAATAGAATCCAGGTACACATAGAGAATCTTTCTAAAAGGTGCAGTTCCAGTACGACTGAGCCAGTTTCCAAGATTTGAACCTCAGGAATATCATTTTCTCCTCCCAGCCCCACAGTCCTCCACCTGCTCTGATAGCATAATGTGAGGATCATGCAGACACCTTTGGTTTAGCTCCTTGACAGATACATGGATGTCCCTCCCGACATTCATCATCTGCTTGAATACCTGTGTAAATGAACTCGCTGGCTCATGCAGCAACCGGTGCCACCATGAATCAGCCATGAGAAGGGGCATCCCCTATAAAGAACCAACATCTACCTTCTTGCTATGTCCTTTTGTTAATCCAGATTCGTTCATCTGAAAATATACAGATAAAGCCTAAACACTTCACAAACCATATGTGTCTAAGTATTTAAGGACTGCTTCTAAATTCTCTTCCCCAAGGGTATCTCACTCATCCTAAAGTCTTTCATTACTCATTTCACGCTAACAACTGCTAAGATGTTCATTTTAGCTCATATTGTCTTTTGAGAGCTCACTGGCTTGCTGAGTACCTCCATTCTCCACGTAGATAACCCTGATACTCATATTTCAGCTCATCTAAAAGCGCACAGCTACAGCCCCTCAAACCTTGTCTTTCTTCAATTTCCCCCACTCAGTAAATTAATCTCCTTCCCAATGTCAAGGCTAAGACCCTAAGCTGTCAGGGTTTCATTCCTGATCTATTCCTTAATTCCTATGCCAAGTGATTACATAAGGCAACTTACATAATTAGTTTCTTAAGAGACGTCTTTCATATCATATCCCCAGTGTCTAAATATAGTAAATACTCAGTAGGCATCTGCTGAATTAATATTAAATTAATCATTAGTGCCATTAAATATGTTTCAAATCTCTTGCTGAAACCAGATGTGCTATGAACCCTGCCTCCTCTTGATCACATGAGACCAGAGATCCTCTCATACTAGGAAATGCATTAAGACTCATGCTAGTTATTTTTCATATGCTATTGATGAACCCCAGTGATCATATCTTTCCACATCCCTGCTCAAATATCATCTTTCGTTATCACACAAACTCATAGATTGTTAGAACATAAAAGTCCCATGGAGTTCATATGATAATCCCTTAGTCAATAGATATATGAAACCTAGGATACAGATACAGGTTTTCATCAAGGGATAAACCAAATTAGAGTGGGATCTCACCAATTCCTCTCCTTAAAATCAGAAGGCATCTACTCCTTTCAAGCATTAATTTTCTGGACATTTATTGCCATTCACAAGTTCTCCAGCCCACTCCTAAGTCTATTATCTAAAACATGCACTGCCCAGTGACTGACATTTTATTTATTTTTTTAGCACTCAAAAAAAAAATCTCATTATATTTTATCAGAAACATCACCTTCAAATACCTTAAACCAAGGCAAGATATAGCCATCTCTATTATTTTACATATTTTCATGAATAAAAGACACAAGTTAAAAATACTGACAAATATTAACCAAGTTGCCCTTCTATACCAACAGGTGTGCATCTTCTTTTTACTCTTCTTGTTTGGCAAATGTGGCTTTAAGATTTACCTTCGTCATACCTAGCATTTTTACAACTATCGTCTATGTGCTGTTGATCCAACACAAGAGCTACTAGCCACATGTGCTTCTGACACACTGGTAATATCGCTAGTCCAAACTAAGATGGGCTGTGAGTTTACAATATACAGCCAATTTGGAAGACATAATAAACTACCTTATTAACAAGTCCACACTGATTATATTTTGAAATGGTATTTTTAATAGATTGGGTTAACTAAAATATATTGTTACAGTCAAGTTTCTTGCTTCTTTTTATTTGTTAGTCTGACTACTACAAAATTTGAGATTGTATGTGGGAATCCCAGCATTTATACTGGACAGTGTTTCCACTGGTCTTAGTCATCAGAATCATTTACCTCAGTTTTACATTTCTTTATTTTCTAGCTGTTTTAGTAATACGTTTATGGTAGTTTGAATGTAATTGGTCCCCATAAGCTCATAGGGTGTGGCACTATTGGGAGGTGTGGCCTTGTTGAAGTAGGTGTGGCCTTGTTGAAGGAAGTGTGTCACTGTAGGGGTGGGCTCTGAGGTCTCTTTTGCTTAAGCTTTGCCCAGTGACACAGTCCACCTCCTGTTGATTTCTGATCAAGATGTAGCCAGCACCATGTCGACCTACATGCCGCCACACTCCTCACCATGATGGTAACAGACTGAACATCTGAGCTGTAAGCGGCCACCTCAATGTTTTCCTTTCTAACAGTTGCTGTGGTCAAGGTGTCTCTTCACAGCAATGGAAGCCCTAACTAAGACAACGTTCTTTCATGTTTGTACAGATTCTATGAAGGCTCAATTCAGCCTGAATTTTGCACTGACACCACACTGAGCTCTCCACACCCCTCACACCTACTTGTTCAGTAGTGTTGTTTCTGGAGTCTCTAGGGCCAGAACCTCAACCTTGATGTCCCTAGTAAGCCAGGTTTCATCACCTTCTAAAAATCAAACAAAAAGGACCAGTTAAACAAACAAGTAATAATAAGGAGCAGAAGGAGATTTGTTCAATGTAGCCATGTTAGAAACAGGGACAAAGAGATCCAGTGACCTCTCTGAGTCTGTCTTTGAGTCTTGGTGGGAGCTTTAGTTTTAAGAAGAGGGCCAGAGGTATGCAGGGCTAAGCACATCCTAGCCAAGGTGTGTTGTGGTCCCACTCATCACTGTCTAGGCTCCAGTTTCTCATGCAAGGTCATTGGGCATGTGTCAGAACCTTGTGCAATATCTTTCTGGGAGACAAATCCCTCCTCTGGCTGGCACCAAACTCCAGCCTTCTCCTCCTATTGTTAGATTCCTGGGGAAATTCCAATTTCAGGGGAATTGTTTCAGGAGTCTGGTAGCCAAAGAGAGGGACACAAGTGTCTCTTTAAAATGTCATCATTCCTGGCAGGCTGGTTACAGTATCCCTAGGCTTGGGGTTTGTCAGGAATGTGTGAGTTCTCAAGTCCCTGGACTTGACAGTGAAACACCATTAGTAACAGTAATACTGCTAATGCTGATGGTGGCTTGTTGAAGACCTACTATAGGCCAGTCACTGTGACAATACTTTACAGACACTGTTGTAATATTCATAATAATCAAACAAAACAAATGTTAGAACGTCCATTTTGCAGGTGAAAAAACATGCTCCACACTAATGTGGCAGAAGCTAGCTAGCTCTTCCCCAGTCTGCTTCTCTTCTCTGTTCACAGCAAGGCTGCTTTCCCCAAGTTATGAAAACGAAAGTATCCTCAGATATTGCCAAATAGAATCTGCAAAACAAAACTGCCACCTGTTACTGTAGCTAGAAAGCACTGGCATTGAATGGCAGTGGCCCAGCTCCATCGCTTGGGTTCAGTTTGGTAGATGAAAGTTTTGACAACCTGCGTCAGGTACACCTGTAGGCAAACGAAAGCTCCTGCTTTGTGCCCTGGCTGTCCTCTGTCCTCTTTGTTTCTGTCGCAGATGCAGGCACTATGTGGAATTACCCCTTCCACTTTACTTCTTCGGCTCATGCATCTATACAAATAATACTTCTTGCCCCATACCACTGTTGCTTCACTTTGCCCAGACAGTCTTCAGGGTCAGACTAGTCCAAACCCAAAATCATGAGTGACTTCACTAATACATGTGTGGACGTGTGGTAGCTCCATCTTGGGGTTCAGAGTCAGCCAAGAAGTCTTTGTGTAGACAAAAAAAAAATGGATTTCAGGAGAAAACAAAGGCAAAGGAGACCTTGTTTTGGTTTTTTTTTTTTTCATTTATTTTTTTTTCATTTTACATACCAACCACAGATCCCCCTCTCATCCCTCCTCCCACTCTCCCCTAGCCTTTCCCCACCTCCACCCCCTCCATCCCCTTCTCCAAAAGGGTAAGGCCTCCCATGGGGAGTCAGCAAAGCCTGGCACATTCAGTTGAGGCAGGGCCAAGCCCCTCTACCCTGCATTAAGACTGAGCAAGGCATCCCACCATAGATAATGGACTCCAAAAAGCCAGCTCACGCACCAAGGATAGATCCTGATCCCACTGCCAGGGGCCCCTTAAACACATCAAGCTGCACAACTGTCTCCAATGTGCAGAGGGCCTAGCCAAAGTTCTATGTAGGCTCCCCGGATGTCTGACTGAAGTTTGCGAGTTCCCAACAGCTTGGTTCAGTTGTCTGTGTAGAGTTCCCCATCACGATCTTGACCCCCGCCCCTTGCTCATAGAATCCCTCTTCCCTCTCTTTGACTGGGCCCCAGGAGCTCGGCCTGATTCTTGGCTGTGGATCTCTGCATCTGCCTCCATCAGTCACTGGATGAAGACTCTATGACACAGTCAGGGTAGTCACCAGTCTGATTACTGTGGAAGGCCAGCTCAGGTACCCTCTCCACTATTGCTAGTAGTCTAAGCTGAGTTCATCCTTGTGGCATCCCGGGAGTTTCCCTAGCACCAGGTTTCTTCCTAATCCTGTAATGTCTCCCTTTATCAAGGTATCTTTCACTGCTCTCCTATTATGTCCCTCCTCCATCTCGACCATCCTGTTCCCTCATGTTCTCAGCTCCCATCTCCTCCCCTCTATTGCCCCCCTTCACCCCCAATTTACTCCAAAGATCTCATCTATTTCCCCTTCCCAGGGCAGCCCATGTGTCCCACTTAGGGTCCTCCTTGTCAGCTAGCTTCTCTGGAGCTGTGGGTTGCAGTCTTGTTATCCTTTGCTTTACATCTAGTATCTGCCTATGAGTGGGTACATACCATGTTTGTCTTTCTGAGTCTGGGTTACTTCACTCAGGATGATATTTTCTAGTTCCATCCATTTGCCTGCAAATTTCATGATGTCATTGTTTTTTACTGCTGAGTAGTACTCCATTGTGTAAACAAATCACATTTTCTTTATCCATTCTTCTGTTAAGGGGCATCTATGTTGTTTCCAGGTTCTGGTTATTACGAATAATGCTGCTATGAACATAGTCGAGCAAGCATCCTTGTATGATTGAGCATTCTTTGGGTATATGCCCAAGAGTGGTAACACTGGGTTTTGAGGTAGATTAATTCCCAATTTTCTGAGAAGTCACCATACTGATTTCCAAAGGGGCTGTACAAGTTAGCACTCCCATCAACAGTGGAGGAGTATTCCAGGCAAAGGAGACCTTTATTTAAAAACAAAACAAAACCTAGGGCCAAGAGATAGTTCATTTCATAAAGTTCTTATTACACAAGCATGAGGACTTGAATTCCATCTCTAGAAGACACACACACACACACACACACACACACACACACACACACACACACACACACACGACAACGGAGCTAACATACTCAACCATGGGGTTCAATGCTGGATGCTGATGTCCAGCCTGGTCTGCTCAGGGGAGTTCCATCCAGGTCAGTGAGAGACACTGCTCAATAAATACAGTTGACAACATTCCCAAAGAACAACATCCAAGATTGTCCTTTGGCCTGCACACACACAAGTATACAGACACCTGTTAAGTGCGCCTGTTATGTAATTTTGAGCATGTGTATATGCGCGGCGTATACACACACACACACACACACACACACACACACACACACACACAAACAAAAAACCTTCATTAAGCCTACATGTAAAATTGTTTATTTCATTTAGTTCAAGATGTTTCTATGTAGCACTTTTTAAAAATAAGTTTTGATTTCACCACGAACTTTTCTACTCACTCCCTCTGAAACTAGGTAACTGGTTAGAAAAGAAAACACATTTCTAGCACTCATTCAGATGACATGGTCCTAGGCTAGAGTCTGTTTCTCCATCACTCACTTAGTGATCACTGTTTTGAAATGCATAGTACCCATGTCTGTTTCCCATAACACATTATTTTTGTTTGTTTTCTCCAGATACACACTGGAGCCCAGTCACATGACTAAGAAACTAATGCTTTTTAAAGCCCCTTGTTAAGAATTATACCAATCTCCAACCTTCCTATGGCAGGTCCAACACCCTTTCAATGACAATGTGATACCATGGTCCAGTTAACCTTAAGTTGTAAGTTCCACAAGGCTAGGCACACATGTGTCTGAACACTTGCTGTCTTAAGAATACGCTTTCAGCTCACACTGCCTCCGCTGTTTTGGGGTAGTGGTTTACTTCGTATATACAGAGGATGTTCATTTTCTTGCTCCCACTCCCTTTCAAATCAGGTGCAGTTTGAAAGAAAAGTATTTTTTTAGTCCAATTTCCTTTGAATAATAATAAGGAGGAATACAGAAAGATATCCCGCTGCTTCCTGCTGAATTATTTCAAGGCTGTTTTAAAGCTGATCTACCTAACTTTAATCGGGTGCAGACAAGAGCTTGATGATCTGTGCATTCTAAAATTTCTCTGCTCCAACACAAACTCACTGCCTGACAGGGAAGCCTGACACTTGGAGGGCTGTACTGTCTGACAAACCGAATTAATAATGAATGAACCCATCTTGTATAATCAGAAAGGGGAGGAATGCTACAAATTAGGAATAAGTATGCTCTTCATTATGGATGGCAGCAGGATGCTGCTTAGGCTATCACTGATGCTCAAATTAGCTGTGGGGCACAGGGACCACATGCTGTGCTCACTGTTGCTTGCTTTCTCTTGAGAGTGTCCTTCTCAAGGGATTTGCAGAATGAGAAATGCAAACTTGGGAGACACGTTTGCACCTCATGAGATTGGCAATGCCTTCTTGTTCATCTGGGGCATATCGACACTGTGATGGGTTGCATTTCCATCTTAAATTAAGTTAAATTTCTCATATTTCCCCCCATAAATTGGATCAAAATTATGCCAGGATGGGAACTTTCATAAGATTTCTAGTATTCTCAAGAGAGCCTTATTTTGAATATCATGCACTTTCTGAAGAAAAAAAAAATGAACTGTCCATCTCTGAATCAGGGAGATATGGCTGGTATTTATTTGGTTGGAGCTTGCTTTGCCTGAACACATGCTACCAAACCCTAGCTGTGAAACAACACAAACATGAGCCATCCCCAAACACCTACAGAAATTAAATGAATGTTCTCAGAGCAGGTACCAGACAAGGCAGTTAGCATTACTTCATCTACAAAAGGAGCTACAGCTAGTGCATGCTGTTACTACAGCCAATGCACAAAATAGCTAAACCATTTTCCTGGTCCAGGAATGGTCTTGGGCCTGAGATGAGCTGATAGCCTGTCCTTAGATCTACATGGTCCTTTAATTTGTGGCAGCCATGTCTACATGTCCCTTTTATTAATATCTTGGCTTTTCGATGCCATGAAAGTCGCTTATGCTGAAGTGAGAATGGATTGAGATCAGGCTAGATAGCTTGCAACCTATGGGTCTTTACATAAATGAAGAAGGCCATGGTTGTAACATGCGTATTTTGTGAGAAATGTCTATACTGGGACAAATGCAGACCCAATTGAAATAACCAATGTGGCATTCTCAAGTCATAATTAATTGCTCCTGAATATGTTGACCAGCAGAGGACATACTGTGCTGAAATAGATGAAGTAACTCTCCATCAGCCCACCTGTTGGCATCTTGTATATGAACTAAATGAGATCATTTCTGTTCCAGAGGCCTTGAAAAGTTCTGCCAAAATCAGAGGGATGTCTGTAGCAGCCAATGAGGATGGAAATTTCCAAGAAGAAAACAGGTCAGTGTGTGGCTGCAATACACCTGTACAAAAATGGAAAGTGCACCCCCTCCCAGAATCAGGGAGCCAGAATGCAGCTGACATTATCTGCCGTAAGGACAGGAGCAATTGAATAAAGAAATACCATGTCTCAGACCCCTGTTCCCTCGCTGTTTTCCTCCCCTAATCCACAGCATATGTATATATAGCCTTGGTGAATTGTTACCACTGAGATACACTCTCAAAAATGAACCTGTGACCAGTAGGTAAGAGTTGTGGGACAAAACTTTTCTGGTGAGAGGCAACACACACTTCTACTGACTGAGCTAGTGATCCCATGAGAAAGTACAGATACTACCAAAGTCTGACTTGGTGAAAGAATAAGTTTTATTGGGATTACTTACATGAGTAAAGGTGAGGAGTTACTTACAGGAGTAGAAATAACTCAAAGACATCTGTATCACCAAGGGATACTCCAGCACAGAGGACAGCTCACAGAAGCTGGGAACCTGGAGCACACTGCACAACCTGTAGGCAGCTCATCAGGTTAGAGAGTGTCCTTTCTAAGCAACTCTAGTGAAAACCTCTTTCAGGCAGCTGGTCTGATCTCAGAGTTGTCTTTGCAGCTCAGCTTCCTTTCCTCTGAAAGGGATTTTCAGCTTTTACTGTTTATTCTGGAAGGGAGGGGCCTAGTGAATCTGATCAGTTTCAGGGACTTCCTGAAGTTCCTTTAAGTTGTTTAGCTCCCCGTTTAAAGAGCTTTCCTGTAGGACAGAATGTTTCAATCTCCAAGGAAACTGTTATCCAACACTAAGCAAACTGCCTACAACCAATCCTAATTTCTACAGCAATGCACGACAGAGTAATTACTGCGCAAGTGCAATGAAGCAACCAGCTGAGGTTGGCAAGAAGGAGTTGTTTTGCGTTACCCAGATGGGTTCAAGGAACTCACAAGGATCCTTATAAGACAGGAAATTGTGTCATTCCAAGTGTGTGTGTGTGTGTGGGGGGGGGGGGGAGACTTTTCTGAGTCAGGAGAAAAGAATTGGACAGTGATGACCAGCGCTTTTAATTTTAAGAAAGCCAGGCACGCATGGTGGCTGAGGCATGTAATTCCAGCATGTGAGAGATGGAGGCAGGATGATCGGGAATTCAAGGCCATCTTCAGTTATATAACATTGGAAGCCGGTCTAGTCACATGAGGCCCTATCTCAAAAATTCCCAAAAAGTAAAGTAAATGAAAAGAAAAGAAAAGAGAGAGGCCTGTTTAGCAAGCAAGCATAAAGCCCTGTATCCTATTCTTGATACTGCAAAAAAAAAAAAAAAAAAAAATGTTTTTGAAATAAATGTATACACTTTTCTTTTGATTAAAATAGAAAGTCGTGGGTTTTATTAGGGCATTCTCACGCATTCTTTCTGTCGATCCTCTTCCCCATGCCCCTTTCCTGCCCTGCTGCCCTGCTGCCCCCATGCTTGTACCCTTCCTCCCTGAACTGTCTTCTTTGGACTTTCGTGTCACATGTATCTATCCTCTTATTCCCCCAAACCCTTTCTAATAAAAAGTCAAAGCCACAAATGGTGGCTTATGCCTGTTGTGCCAACATCCAGGAAGCTGAGACAGAGGATCATGAAGTCTAGGTCAGCCTGAGGTATATAATGATATCTTCTTTCAAAAAACCAAGGTGGTGATGTGTTTGCCTAGTGTGTGTAAGGCCTTGGGCTCAGTCCCCAGTGCTTCAAATGAATAAATAAACAAACAAAGAAATAAATAAGTGATAGGAAGGGCCATGAGCCAAAGGAAGGGTTCTCTAGGAACTAGAAAAGGTGAGTTCCCTCTGCAGTCTCCAGAAGGTACCTAATACCTAGTTTGAATCGGCAGACCCTTGTGACGGGTCTGGAATTGAAAGTTAATGAATCTGTGTTACTTTAGGCCACCAAATATGCAATCATTTGTTACAGCAACATTAGAAAATTAATAAAGCACCAGAGAAAATGATCCCGACATATTTTTAAGCATGCTTCTAACTTGTAGTAGAAGGAAGGATGCAGACAAGGGCCCCATGGCAAAACCTCAGAAAAGGCTGCTGGGCAGAGGGGGCACCAAGAAGAGTGCATATCACCTTTTGTTCCAAGCTCAACCCTGGGGGAGGAGCTTTCAGGGGGCTACAAATTAAATTACGGTTTTTAATAAAATCACCCAAAAGCGATAGGCACAGAGAACTGCTTTGTAGCTCTGCTCACAGGGTGTGACTCACGAGGCAGATATTTACTCTGTGCTCTAATATCTATGTGCCACAGAGCGTCTGCAAAGGCACAGGGGTGTGACATGAGACACAGTGCCCACAGGTGGTGGACGTAGGGACAGCAACAGAGAAGTGGTAGATCCTAGAAGACACTGATTGTCCTCATAGGGGCTGCAGTAGGGAACCTGCTTGGGGACAGTAGCAATCAGTGAAATCAGGCACCACAGAGGGGAGCAAGACACAGTTAATGTCCATGGTAGTTGATCATTAACACAAGAATTAACTATTAACTATTAACTATTGTTCATTAACACAAGAAGACTCCCTAGAAGTCGTCCAAATAGCTGATGACCCTGTAAGAGCAAGAGAAGGGCAAGGCTGTCATTGTACACTGTAGCCCTCCTACAATCCAGGATGTGGTGACCTGGGGTCACAGGATGTGATATCACCCAAGACTAGAACAATGATAAGCATAAAAGAAAAGTGGTGATTCATTGATAATATTGGGATGGAGCGAAACTTCTTTGGGAACTTTGTATCTGAGACTTGGGAAATATTTCATTGTGGGATCTAAACCAGATTTAAGCCTAAGGCAAGAAAGCTGTGAGGCAAATTAAATTGCCTCCTTAGCACTCTTTGCAGAAGATTTTCTTTCATTGAGTGTGTCTTCAATGATGTGGTATCAGTACCACAAAAATCATATTGGAAAATAAAATGCATAATATTCTGCCTCAGAACCTACATCCTGGAGAAGTTAGATGTTCCGCATCAAAAGAGGATGTGTTCTTATTGTCCAAGAGCAGTTTACAACAAAAGAGGATTCAAGTATGCTTCTAAGCACAATGCTGTGAGAATGCCCTCTAATTTTACAATATCCTTCAAAAGAGCACAGAGAAGTGAGGGACCTTGTTCCCCCACACTAAATAAGGGTGCCATGCCATCTCTTCCAGAATGTTGTATGTAAAAATGAGTTTTCATACAGTCCTATATTCTTCTACAAGACTCCAAGGCATTTCAGCTCCACTCTAAGTGTTTTCTCAGTGAATAGATCGAGTGGTGCTGATAGTTTTGTCTCTCATCTGCACTCCCAGATTGTTCTTTTTGTTGTGAGAACTCTAGAATTACTCCTGATCATCTCCTGCCTTTTCTTTTTTGGTTTGTCATGAGTGTTAAGTAAAACCATTTGCTTTGATGAGATTCCAGGGTTCCTCTTGGGGAAGAAAGGAAAGCCTCTTCTTTGACAAGATGAAGAGGAAAGAGGAAAGCTTGGTTGTATTTAATCAGCGCTCATATAAAGCTCGGGCAAAGCAAAGCCGAAAATACCCTCTCAACTGACTCAGTCAAATGCAGTTAGAGATTTGAGGCAGCTGCAAATTCCAAGCCATGAGCCAAGGCTCTTCTCAATGAACTTACTCAGCGGCATGTACCTAGATGTAAACAGTCATTTAGGGCTATTTTATCTTTGTAACATAAAGACCAGTGGTTCCATTAAGATAATTTCACAATCTTTATCAAGGCAGAATATAGCATGGAAAAATTAGAAGGTGACATCAAAAGAATTCCACCCCCTCTTCCCAGTTGTGGAAATGATGGCCCATAGTCTAATCTTTCTGAACCTTATGTTCTGCTTCTGTAAATTAGGGAGATCATTCCATATTTAAGCCTAGACACTCATGGAATTCATACCCCAAAAGAAGAAGCCACAGGGACATACAACAGACTCCCAAATATGACAAGAACCACCATTATTAGCCATCAAGGAAATACATATTAAAATTATTTTGAGATTCTACCTCACACCAATCATAATGGCTATTATAAAAAAAAAAGTGGCAATAAATGTTGGCATTATTGTGGGAAAAGAAGAACCCTTATTCATTGTTGGAGTGCAAACTGGTGCAGCTGCTATGGAAATCAACATGGTGGTGCCTCAAAGGCTAGAAATAGAAATCAGCAATCTCACTCCTATGCATAGACCCATGAGACTCTCCGCTCTCCTATGAAGATGCTCGCTCATCCATGTTGCTGCTGCATTCACAGCAATTAGGAAATGAAATCAGCCTATATGTCTATCAGCTGATGAGCAGATAATGAAAATGTGATGCATATACATAATAAAATTTTATTTAGCTATAAAAAGGAATGAAAATATGAAACTTATAGGTACATGGATATAGCTAGAGATTATATCAAGTGAGGTAAACCAAGCCCCAGGGGCCAGGGATACTGCATGTCCTCACATATGTGGGTCCTTCACATGTCTAAGTATTTGACTTGGAATACCTATAGAAGCCAGGAAACTAGAAAGAGTGTGAAGTGGGGAGATGTCTCAAGGGAGTGAGGGTAGTAGAATGTAGGTAATACGAAAGCATAGAGGCGTGAAAGGTTTAATCAGGGAGAGAAGTGGGGGGTGGAGAAGATGGGGAGCTGAGTTAAATCAAAGTATATATGGGAAAGTCACATGGAGACCTATTATATCATAATCCAATTAAAACATAATTTTAAAAAGAGTTTGAATAACTTTTTAAAAGGAGAAGCTGAATAACGCTGTTCCTAGAAGCTATGAGTGTGGTGGTATTGTGTTCACCAAAATATTGTGTACCTTAATAAACTTACCTGGGGTCAGAGAACAGACAAGCCACTAGTTAGTCAGTGATAGCACACGCCTTTAATCCTAGCATTCCAGAGATAGAAATCCCTCTGGATCTCGTAAGTTCAAGGCCACATTGGAAACAGCCAAGCATGGTGACACGCCTTTAACCCCAGAAAGCCAGCCTTTAATCGCAGGGAGTGGTGGTAGAAAGCAAAAAGATATATAAGGCGTGAGGACCAGAAACTAGAGCATTTGGCTGGTTAAGCATTTGGCCTGGTTAAGCTTTCAGGCTATGGAGCAACACAGTACAGCTGAGATTCATTCTGGATGAGGACTCAGAGGCTTCCAGTCTAAGGAAACAGGACCAGCTGAGGAACTGGTGAGGTGAGATAGCTGTGGCTTATTCTGTCTCTCTGATCTACCAGCATGGACTCCAATAACTGGCCTCGGGTTTGATTTTATTAATAAGAACTTTTAAGATTCCTGCTACACTATGAGTTATAAGACAAAAACCCCAGTGCCAGGTTTGGGATGCCACCTTATGAGGCCTCAGCATCTTCAGAATAATACAAGTACCTATAATTCTTGGTTGCCCAAAGAACAAGATGATAATACCCTATTGCTGAATACACCATATACTTTCAGTGCAAGATATAGAGAAATCAAGCTGAACTTAACTAGAAGCTTCCTCTCCTTTGACTAGCTTTCATATTTATCTAAAACAATAGAGGTCCAGTCCCTATTGCTTTCTCCCAGGGTCTGTGGAAGAATCTAACAACCGGCTGGGAATCTAATCTGAGGCATATTCAATGAATCTAAGCACAGTGAGTTCTTTAGTCCATTCACTTTATTCTTGTAAATCAACTCTATCTACACAGCTTCTTTTCTGTTCTCATACTTAGCTCCTCTCGGTCCCTCCTGCTGTTCTCTCATTCTTCTACTAGTTCTTCCCACCTTCCTCTCCTCTTTGTCCCTTCAAACATATATGTATATCCACTCATTAACAACTCGTTACTAAAAACTACAAAGTAAACTCTCAGGGACAAGTACTCTGGTAAGAGTCAGACTTGGAAAAGACTTGGTCAGCTTAATTGGTGACTGACAGCAGCTGTAGGATGTAAAAAGTTCTGGCCATCTCTTAAAGGGAGAGCTACAAGAGTTACAAGGTAAGAAATTTAAACCAATGAGAGATTTAAGGAAAAGGCAAAAAAAAAATATGTGTACTATTTTATGTGATTAATAATATCCAGACATGGTTAGTCAATTAACAGCCTTTTTCTGTTAATCACCTGAATCTCAGGACCTATACATAATTAGTCTACTGAGCCTAAAATCTTGCATTAAAAACTGGTGTAGAAATAAATACAAAGTGTTAATTGTTTTTTGAATCAGAGGTTGGGGCTGGTGGAGGAGGCTTAGGGCAGCATAGGTGCTATTGATCTCTAGAAGGACTGAGATATACCAAGGCCAGACACTGCACTGTCACTTCCGGTTCACTATAATTCTTCTGAAGGGTTTTTATCCAACAAGGCCAGGCACCTGAAATTCCACTCTGTGAAAGTTCTATTTTAGCCAGTTTTGCCTTGTTAGTGGCTAAGGATGGAGAACAAGACCTCAAAGTTCTACAGCCACATGGAACAATAGACCTAGTATGAAGCATATTTTAGTATGTTTGTGTTCATAAAAAATGTACAGTTAAATAAGAAACCATCTTCTAGACTATCCACAATGATATGTGCCCATAAGACTGAGATGCAATCATGAGATTACATGTACACATAACATGGAAATGCACGGTAAATGGGGAGATATCATAGCTGTTATTGCACAAGAAGTTTGCAATAAGAGACAGCCAATTCAAACAAAAGGCAGTAATTCCATAACGCCTTGCATGATGGTTTCCTCCAACAGAACCCTTGGTTCTGATAAGTTGACTTTCTGAGTACTAGTTGTCACCTGCTGTATACTTCCATGGTCTTTTGCTACCAGCAGCTCTCAATACATATTGTAAGAAGACGCTTTGCAGGTTGCTAGGGAAGAGAATGTATCAATGGTCTGACTTAGCTGTAAACTCCATGTACTACAATACCAACCCATCAGGCAAGCTATGTCCAGTTGTGTAATAATGGCATGAATGCAATGGGGGTAACCAAAAGCTCTTTGCTGTGATCTGAGTCCCACTCTGTAGAAGGAAATCCATTCCTGGTACTGTAAATATGGCAAAACCCCCATTCCTGAGACCCTGAAAAAACATACTACCATAGTTTAGCTAAACTGACAAGGAGTCAAACTGCTTTCTAAATATTTATACAAATGCCCATAGGGAAATGCTACTCTCAGGCTTAATTGGAGAAGTCACTCTTTGCAGTGAACTGTGATGAATGCAGAGCCTCATGACTGCTCCAGATGCTATGAATTAAGTGACAGTTTAATGACAAGACATTTATATAACCTCCTCTGAAGCTCAGGGAATACAGTTAAAGAGGGGACAGGAAGAATTTAAAAGCCAGAAGATAGGGTGAAGGGCTGTGAAATGCTATTTTCTGGGCATGACACAGCCATTGAAAACACGAACTCACAGCAGCCGCGGTTGTATGCACAGAGCTAAAATGGGCTTGACAACCACCAGGAATGGATGGGGGAGGGGTCAGGAGACCCTGATGCCTCTTGCCGACCTAGTGGCTTCTCGCAGATTCTGGAAGAGTAGGTCAGTTGTGTTCTCACTGATGATCCCACAAGGCTCCAGTAGATGGTTCCAAATTCATGGCTACACAAATGGCTCTAAGCAAATTCTCTGAGTCTAAAAACAAACAAAAGGACACAAGTGTGGGGAAGAGATTGTAGGGAGGAGAGGGCACTGGCAGGAGTGGGAGGGAGATAAGAGATACTGTGGGGTAAGAGTAATAAGAATGTGTCAGATGTGTGCATAAAATTGTCAAAACAAATTTCATCAATTTTTTTTTATAATGGCAGAATGTGGCCAGTGCCGTGTGATTTCCAAAGGATCCAGAGACCTAGACAAGCAGAAATGCCATGATAAACAGGACATCAAATCCATTCTCAGTGACAGGCACCATTCAGAACGACAGAGACACAAACATCTCTGTGGAGAAAGTCACATGATGTGTCCATGTTGTGCTTGAGGAAGAGTGGGGGGACTCGTGGCTGGGGTTGAAGGTGTCTAACGTGGAAGCATGGGGACATGACAAGATGGTCCAGAATCTGGGAACTAGAGAAAGCTGGGAACTGGAAATCGGGTTGAGTATGAGACAGGGACCCTCATGTCTCAGCAGCAGGGCTAACTTAGGAGGAAAGGTGACAGCAGCATTGACTTGAGTTTCATCCCAGTGACTTGTCTTGTTTGTACTTCATTTGCCTGCCTCCCACTGATCCTCAGTGGGGAGTCCTTGTTCTTCACGTCCCTTTCTCCCTTCATTAGCCGCTATGAGCATTTCAACAAATATCCCCATAGAGTTCTGTGCTTTCTTCTTATCCCTAACCAGCCTCAAGCTGAGGAAAGCTGATGGTTTAAGAAACCCAAGATGAATTCTAAATATGCCGAAGCCACCGTCTATTATCTTTCCTGCAGCTTCTAAACAAAGCATGGCAGTTCATTTCCATGGCCTGCACTTGCTTTTGGTACTGGGTGTCCCTGTGGCCAATGAGGGCTTGCAGCTGTCTTGCAGCTGAAGTGCAGACTGCGCTGTGCTTCCAGATAAGCTGTATTGTTCTTGCTCTCTGATCTCATTCTCTACGCATATGCACACAGAACTGCACTTCCTGTGTATACACACACACACACACACACACACACACACACGCACGCACACACACACACACAGTCACACACAGTCACACACACTCACACATACACACACTCACACACAGTCACATACACACACATACACACAATATAGCAAGTTGATCAGGGAAAATCAAACATAAAAATAGCAAGGTGGCATCAAAGGAAGAATTTGCTATCAATCTTTCAATAGTTAATATCAAAAATTTGTCAGTCTTGTCACTTAAAACAAAGATAAAATAATTGTGTTTGTTAACAAAATACTCTTTGTGATTTGGATGATAGGATCTAATGAAAACATTATAATTTCTCTTTGAGATTGGGAGTATCAGCATGTGAGCTGCTTGGCTTCCCACCATATAGAGGGTACAACAATAATTAAGAGTGTAAAATGTGGGGGAAAAGAGATTTAGCTTAATATATCTAGGGAAATGGAAAAAAAAGAAACACAAGGAGAAGACATTCTGGCTGAAACAACATGACTTTTAAAAGAAAGGGCTAGCAAAGAAAAATTGGAAGCACCATGAGAGCAATAGCTGATTCTATATTTTATTATCACAACCATCAGAGTGTAGAAAACTACAGTGAAACAAGCAGATGAATTAATAGTTCATATGCACAGTGTGGTGGTATTGTGTTCCCCAAAATATTGTGCACACTAATAAACTTATCTGGGGTCAGAGAACAGGACAGCCACAATATTAAACATAGAGGATAGGCAGTGGTAGCACATGCCTTTAATTCTAGCATTCCAGAGGCAGAAATCTCTCTGGATCTCTGTGACTTCAAGGCCACATTGGAAACAGCCAGGCTTGGTGACACACGCCTTTAATCCCAGGGAGTGAGCCTTTAATCCCAGGGAGTGATGGCAGAAAGCAGAAAGGTATGTAAGGCATGAAAACCAGGAACTAGAAGCTTTTAGTTGGTTAAGCTTCAGGCTTTCGAGCAGCAGTTCAGCTGAGATACATTTGGATGAGGACTCAGAGGAATTCAGTCTGAGGAAACAGGATCAGCTGAGGAACTGGAGAGGTGAGGAAGCTGTGGCTTGTTCTGCTTTTCTAATCTTCCAGCATTCACACCAATACCTGGCTTCAGGTTTGATTTTATTAATAAGAACTTTTAAGATTCCTGCTACAGCACAGTCATTGAACAGTGAATTGAGCCACGACCTGCTATATAATGTGATAGGAAAGCTCACAGAGCAAATTGAGAGACTGAGAAACAAAAGATTAATCAAGTACCACGTGACATGTATCATGATTAGAGTTTGTAAAATACTCAATGATATTACATGGGAACACCATTGAATCTGCCTAAGAGAGGGGCTCAAGGAATGTTCCCCAGAAAGAGGGATGTTTGACAAGGGAATGGATAGATTCATAATTAAGTAAGCTCTTGAATTTGTTTTTAAACCAAATCTTGGCAATCCAGAAGACTGGTTCAGAGCAGATCAATTCTCTTGTCAAGAACAAACAAAACCAATTCCATAGTTTTAAAACTCTTACTTTGAACACATTGGAGAAATACTTATTCACCAGAATTTGAGGGTCAACCTTCAGACATAATGGAACTCACTGAGGTGAATGTTCTATCCTTCTTTTTCCTCAAGTAATTCCAGCCTGTCAGAGCCATGGGTGAAGAGGTTGAACAGCACATGCTCCCAGCAATCTAAAGGGTCAGACAGACAAACACTAGACCTCAGAACTACGAGGGCAGTGAGGATTTGAGGTCAAGATTCTGTATTGAAGAAAGTTTCAGGGAAGTGAAAACAGTCATCTAAAATCCTTAGCGTTATTTGTTGATCTGTGTGAGCTGTGTAGAAAGGTAATTTCTTTTTAAAATTAGTATCAAAGTAGTTTCATTATGACATTTTCATGCAAGTCTTGTTTTTCTTGATCCTCCACTCCCTTATCCTGACCCCTTGTCCTCTTCCTGTTGGTCCCCTTCCTCTCCCTTAAAATTAACACCTTCTTGGGCAGGTAAACAGAATGAAAGGCTTAAGAACAAAATAATGAACTAGAAAGCTACTATTATAAGACCCTACAGTTGGAAACCCAGGCTTGTGAGAATTTTACAGGCAAGTTTTACACACACACGCACACACACACACACACACACACACACACATACACACACACACACACATCATTGAAAAGCTATACTTCACAAGATTAAAAATTCTATAAAAATACTATTAAGAGAATAAACAGGGAAGTTGTAGATTAGAAGGCAATATTACTAAATATAGAGCTGAAAGAGACTAGTATTCAAAATATGCACTCTTAAAATTCCACAAAATAGGAAAATGATCAAAACTGAAACTTCACCAAAGAAAATCCACAGAACAGTAAGAAAAATACAAAAAGATGCTGAATGTCTGAAGCCACTAGGGAACTGCAAATTAACAGAGAGATACCATATATCTACTCAGATGGATTAAACCATAAACACTGGAAATAAGTGCTGGAAATGCTCACTCACCTCTGGTGGGAATGTGAAATATTAGAGCCACATTGGAAGACATTTTCTATCATACTGCATGTATGACAATTTCTATCAAAACTGAGATTATCACATGATCTGACAACTACAGACTTTTCAAATGAGTTGGAAACCAATGTTCATTAAAAAAAACCCTACATACCAATGTTTAAATAGCTTTTTTCATAGATGTCCAAACTTGCATGGAATCTAGATGCCCTTCAACATGCACCAGAATAAGAAAGTAGTGACACATCCATGCAATGGGATGTTGCCAAGCAACACAAAGAGATGCACTACTGAGTCATGAAAAACATTAAACAGTCTGAGTCATGAAAAACATTAAACAGCACCAACAACAAAAACCTTAAGTATGTGGTGAAGGAAGGAGTGAATCTGGAAATGTGGAATACTGTGTTTCTAATTATAAGCATTCTGGAAAATGAGAAACTAAGAAAACATCAAGATCAATGGTTGTCATTGGGTATGGGAGGAAAAGGGAATGATGAGCAATAAAACAGGGAATTTTAGAGCATGTGTTCTGTAGGGTATTATAATGGGGACAACTTTTTACATGGCTCAGAACCCATTCAATGTTCAGTGCTAAGTGGAGCTATGTGACCCACGGATGCTAGCAATAATATACTAGTATTTAGTAATAATTTGCTGCAAGACGCTGGTAATAGGAGATGTTATGTGTAACGTGGGTAAGGGAATATGTGAGAACTATTTATGCTTAATACTCTTATTCTATATTCTATAAACTTCAGACTTCTCAAAAACAAAAAGACTATCAAATGGGAAAAGATTAAGCAGTCAACGTCTAAGAGAATGAACTGCTGAAGACACATACATTTCAGACACAGGATTTGGAGAAATCAAGCTGGAAGCAACCTGGAATCCTCCTCTCTGAGGACTTTGCTCTCATGGTATCTGCAGATGTACAAGCTGCCAAGGTAGAAAAGCAATCAACAGTCCTACGAAGCTGTGACACCTATAAACCACAACAATGAACAGTTTAGCAAGGTATTTCAGGGGAGTAATGGTGGCACATATATTATGGGGATAACCAAAAGCTGCCCAATTGGGCTTAAGTCCCACTCACTGGGAGAGAATTCATGCCTGGTACTTCAAATGCAGTGAACTACTCTGTAGCAAGTGAAGTCATACACTCTAAGAAAACCTACAACTGACACTTTCCTAAACCAGTATAATTCCTAACATCATTCTAAACACTTACCCTTTACCCACAGGTAAGGATAGTTCTCATCCTTCACCACAAATGCTTCTTTTTTTTTCAGCAGATGGAGACTATTAAAGAAATCTACAACTTGTCAAAATGCAGAGAACAACAGATCACAGGGTGCCCAACCCCAATTGATACATCCACATCACAACATCTTTATCTAAGACTCAATAAACATCATAGGAGAGGGGACAAAAAGATTGCAAGGGCTAGAGGACTAGGACAGCCACTGCAAGATAGTGTATTGTATCTATGACAGAGTGCCAGCACCCAGGAAATCTAAACAATGTGGTCATCCAAAGAAACCCTACATAATGACAACACCAAGGGACATGTCAATGTGAACAGGGGAGATGTCACAAGGCTCTACCTGTAGATGAAGAGCTACAGGTGCAGAGAAGTAGAATCAGTCTTCTCCAGGGACAGCCTTCTGATATTTTATCAAACCACCAGTGGTCAGGCCTAGACCATATAGTCATACAAGCAACACTAAATAGACTCAGCAGGATGTGTATATACATACATATATATGTGACAAAAATAATTGAAGAAGAAGAGGTCAACAGCATGAGAAGTGTAGAAGATATGGGGGGAGTTGGAGGGGGAGGGAAGGGTAGAAATGATGTCAATATGTCATTCATGTATGAAATTCTCAAAAAAAAATCCAATGGCATTTTCCATAGTACAAGGGGAAAAACTCAAAACTTCATATAAAAATACAAAAGACCACAAATAGTCAAAGCAACTCTAAAAAGAAAGAATACTACAGGAGGCATCACAGTACCTGACCTCAAACTACACTGTAGAGCTATAGTGTCAAATAACAGCATGGTGCATGCAGCACATAGATCAATTGACTAGGATAGAGGACCAATAGAGCTTTATGGCCATCTAATTTTTTTTGACAAAGATATCAAAATCATATACTTTGTCTTAGGGTTTCTGTTGCTGTGAAGAGACACCATAACCATAGTAACTCTTGCAAAGAAAATATTTAATTGAGGTGATGGCTTACAGTTTCAGAGATTCGGTCCATTAGCATCATGATGGGGAGCATGGAACCATGCAGGCAGATGTGGTGCTAACTATATCCTGAGCAGAAGGCAACAGGAAGTTGACTGACTGTCACATTGAGTGAAGCTTGAGAAAAAAACCTCAAAGCCCATCCCATACTGACATACTTCCTCCAACAAGGCCACACCTCCTAATAGTGCCACTCCCTTTTGGTCCCATTTTCTTTCAAACTATCACACACTTGAAAGAAAGATAGTCTATGTAATAAATGGTGCTGAAAAAATTGAATATGCATCTATAGAAGAATATATTTAGATTTGCATCTTGTCCTGCTCAAAATGAATGGATCAAAGGCCTTAATTTAAAACCTGAAACAGTGAAACTACCAGAGAAACATAAGGAAAAACCTTCAAGATATAAACAAAGGCACACTTCTCTTTTTTTTTTAAATATCTTCTTTCATATGTTACATCCTGACCACAGTTTCCCCTTCCTTTCCTCCTCCCTACACCCCCACTTCCCCTCTTCCTCAGATCTACTCCTCCTTAATTTCCCTTCATTAAAAAGCAGACCTCCCAGGGACATCAACCAAACACAGCATAACAGGTTACAATAAGACTAGGCACATACCCTCCTATCAAGGCTGGGCGAGGCAATTCAGCAGGAGCAAAAGAGCAGGTGAGAGACAACTTCTTGAACAGAATGCACATAGCACAGACACTAAGATCAACAATCAATAAAGGGGACCTCCAGAAACTGAAAAGCTTCTGTGAGGCAAAGGACACTATCAACAGGACAAAACGGAAGCCTACAGAATGGGAAAAGATTTTTCACCAACTCCACATCCGACAGAGGGCTGATTTTCAAAATAGATAAAGAACTCAAGAAACCAAATAATCCAATTAAAAATGGGGTACATATATAAACAGAGAATTCTCAGTAGAGGAATCTCAAATGGCTGAGAAACAAAGAAATGTTCAACATCCTTAGCCGTCAGAGAAATGCAAATCAAAACTACTTTGAGATTCCATCTTACACCTGTCAGAATGGCTAAGATCAAAAACACAAATGACAGCTCATGCTGGTGAGGATGTGGATCAAGAGGAACACTCCTTCATTGCTGGTGGGAGTACAAACTTGTACCACCACTATGGAAATCAATATGGCAGTTCCTCAGAAAACTGGGAATCTATCTACCTCAAGACCCAGCTATGCCACTCTTGAGCTTATACCCAAAAGACGCTCCACCCCACCACAAGGGCATTTGCTTAACAATATTCATTGCAGCTTTATTCATAATAGCCAGAAACTGGAAACAGCCTAGATATCCTTCAACTGAAGAATGGATAAAGAAAATGTAGTAGTGCATTTTCACAGTGGAGAGTTACTCAGCTATTAAAAAATTAACATCATGAAATTTGCAGGTAAATGGATGGAACTAAAAAAAAAAATCATCCTGAGTGAGGTAACCCAGACCCAGAAAGACAAACATGATATGTACTCTCTCATAGATGGATATTTTAGCTGTTAAATAAAGGCACAATTTCCTTAAAAGAACCCCAATAGTACTGGGAATGGCCCCAAGAATTGACAAATGGAATTACATGAAATGAAAAATGTTGTGGAATATTACTCTAACAATGTAAAAGTATGTTGCATTTATTTGTGCTGCATTTGTTTAATTATATAAAGATGTATTGCTACTTTACCTTCCCAGCCTAAGGCACCCGATTGGTCTAATAAAAAGCTGAATGGTCAATAGCTAGGCAGTAGAGGGATAGGTGGGATTGTCAGACAGAGAGAATAAGTAGGGAAATTCCTTCTCCCAGGGTTGAATTCAGGAGGAGAGAACAAGAGGGAAAGTGAAGGAGATGCCCAGGGCCAACTAGCCAGACAGCCACCAGACAGACAGACATGGAATAAGACATAAAGAATGAAAGGTAAAAAGTCCTGAAGCAAAAGCTAGATGAAGAGAAATAGGTTAAATTAAGATATGAGTTAGTGAGCCAAGAATTAAGATAAGGCCGAACATTCATAATTAATAAGAAGTCCCCATGTCATGATTTGGGAGCTGATTGGTGACCCAAAAGAAAGCCTGTTACAGAAAAACTCTGTGCTCAGAAAAGCAAACTATCAACTGAGTGAACACAAAGACCTCCAAATTGGGAGAACAATCACTGGCAGCTGTATTTTAGTCAAGAGCTTACTATCTAGGATTTGCAAAGGACAGCAAACATTGAATACCTCAAATTTCCAGCCAATATATAAGCTGATAACCAAGATACTCAGTTCTCAAAGGAGAAGCACAAATGGCCAATGTGTATTTTTTAAAGTAGACAACGTCCTTGGCTGCCAAGGAAATGTAAATCAAAACTAAATAAACATAAAACAATTTTTATTTCATGCATGTATATAGTAAAATATGATCATGTATACACCATCACACCCCCAATTCTTTCTGTAGTCCCCTCAACACATCCTCATTTCAACTCCATGTGTTTTCAAAATTTATTTTTATAACCTACTGTTTATCCATGGAACAATGGGAATCCTATCAATGGACATGATCCTCAAAAAAGAATGATTCTTTCCTCCCAGGAACTATCAACCACCAATAGATCCTCAGGAATAAGATGAGTCCTGGAGGTCATCTACCCATGTATGGTAGAGTTTGCTTGTCTTGGTCTTATACAGGTCTTGTTTAAGTAACCCCACCTAGTGTGATTTCATGACTACAATAGCCATGATATGTCCAAAAGACAGAACTGCATAGCACTCCTCTCCAAACTACCTTTGGATTCCCTCTCACCTCAGTGAGAAATGGTTATCATCAAGAAAGTAGGTAACAAATGCTGGTGAGGTTGTCAGGGAAGAACCCCGTTCCTTGTCTGAAGTGGTATAAACTGGTACAAGCACTATAGAAATCAGTATGGAGGCTTCTCAAAAATTAAAAGTAGAACTGCCATATGGCCCAGCTCTATCGCTCCTGGTTATATACCCAAAGGTCTTTACAACCTACCATTGAAATACTTGTCAAAGAATAGAACCAGCCTAGATGCCCATCAACAGATGAAAGGCTAATGAAAATGTGGAACATATATACAGTGGAGTTTTCTTAAGATGTAAAAAAAAAAAAAAATGAAATCATGGAATTTTCAGAAAAATTGACTTGATCTGGAAATTATTATGTTAAACATGGTAAACGAGACTCAAATAAACAAATACTGTATGTTCTTTCTCACATGCAGATACTAGCTTTTAGCGTGCGTGCGTGCGTGCGTGCGTGCGTGCGTGCGTGTGTGTGTGTGTGAGAGAGAGAGATCAATGTGGGAATAGGTCATAAAACTGGGAAGGGGTCTACAAGGGGAGAAAATTGAGGAAGAGCAAAGGAAAGGGGATTGGAATACATTTGACATGTAAGTGGGAAGTGGGATACTGGGGGTAGAAGGATATGGGGCCAAGGCAAAGGAAGAGAGTCAAAAACAAATCATGTCTGAAAAAGTCACAATAAAGCCTAACACTTTGTGCAATCATTTAAAGAAAAAAAGAAAGGAACTATTAACCGTGAAAGACAAATGTATAAACTGAATTGCATTAAAATGAAAATTAATGTCCTTTGAAAGACACCATTAAATTAATGAGTGAATATGTTAACACAACTTATATGTAATAAAAGACTAATAACAATAATAAATTAATTGAAATAGCCTCTTAGAAGGGGATAATAAAAAAGAGGACCAGCACACGTTTTAAAATGGGCAAATGGAGCCTGGCATGGTAGCACACTTCTGTAGCATGAATCTTAAAAGGTCTTATTAATGAAAATAAACCTGGAGCAAGGTATTGGGGTAAATGCTGGAAGATCAGAGAAGCAGAACAGCCACCTCACCTTGCCGATTTCTCAGCTGATCCTGTTTCCTCAGACTGGAAGCCTCTGTGTCCTCATCCAAATCGATCTCAGCTGAACTGTGCTAAAAGCTTAAAAGCTTTACCAGGTCTAGTTCCTGGTCCTCACGCCTTATATACCTCTCTGCTTCTTGCTATCACTTCCTGGGATTAAAGGCGTGAGTCACTATGCCTGGCTGTTTCCAGTGTGGCCTTGAACTCACAGAGATCCAGAAGGATCTCTGCCTGTGGAATGCTAAGATTAAAGGTGGTGTGCCACAATTCTCTGGCCTCTATATCTAGTGGCTGTTCTGTTCTCTGACCCCAGATAAGTTTATTAGGGTGCACAATATATTGGGGAACACAATATCACCACACTCATCTGTAGCGTCAGTACTGGGAAAGTGGGCACAAAGATCCGGAGTTACAGGCCAGCCTCAGCAAGAAAGTAAAACTAGCCTAGGCTACCTGAGACCTAGTACCAAAAACAAACAAACAAAAAACACCCCAAACAGAAGCAAGACAGAATGAGCAGAAAAGAAACTATACAAATAAAATTCCCAATATCGCTAGTCAACAGGGAAAGGTGATTCCCCACTAGAATGATTGAAAATTTTAAAACTGAAAACACTAGCTATTATGAGCAATGTGGAACAGGAACTCTTACACACTAGCAATAGAATAATAAAATTACATAGCAGTTGGGGAGCATTTAGCAGTTTCTTAGATGGTTAAATATAACATTTTTTAAATCTCAAAAAGTGTTTTTCCATGTTAATGATTATTAACTCATATTAATCACGCAGAGTACCTGTACATATATCATTAGTTCTTTCAGCTCATTTTCTTTCGCTCCTTACTCTTTTTAAGGGTCCACCTCTGACTCTCCCAAGGTTTTTTTCAAGAGGAACGACAGCATATGTCTTTGGAATACTGCATGCGAGTTCTCATAGCAACTTTATTCAGTATAGGTGAACTCCAGAAACAAACCAAATGTCCATCATCAAGTGGTGAGTGAAAAAACAAAGAATCGAAATGAGTGAACTGGCCCTGCACACAGCACACAGTAGCAGCCCAAGGCACAAAGTCTTTGTACCATAGCACAACTAGGTCTCAAAAGCACTGTGCTTGGTGAGAGAACCCAGACATAAGAGACTGTGTATGATGACATGTGTATGACTTCACAGAAAGGACCACTTCAGTGTCAGAAAGCAGATCCATAGGTACTTGGTAATCAGATTTGGGCAGAGGATTGACTGAAAAAAAGGCACAAGGGGCATGGAAATATTTATATTGTGACCATGGTAATAGTTACCTAAATGTAAATGCCTGCTAAATTTCAATAAATTATACACTTAAAATTGGCAGAATTTACTGTACTTAAACCCAGGATGAAATAAAATTTTTGTAAAATGTAATCATTGGTTACCAGTTAATCCCATTTTGAAGGACATGTAAAAGAAGTCTTTTAGACGTTTTCAGGAAAGTGAGATATTAATATGTATTAAAGTTTATAAATTGAGAATGTATGCTGTAGCTTTAAAATATCCACTCCAATGATAGGAAGAGAATACACAAATAGGCAACTACTCAGTGTGAGGGAAATACTGTAAAAAAAAAAAAAGGAAAAAAATACAAACACAAGAGAAAGAGAGGAGGGGCTGTTAAGAGCGGAACTCAGGAAGATGGACTCTTTAAACCCAACTCAACCAGGAGTTACATCACATGAAAGTGCGCTGAATAGGACATAGTCTAGGCAAACTTGTCAAGCTGCATTAAAAATTTAGCTACATATGACTTACAAATAGCAGATGTTAAATAGAGGGACAAAGAAGGGTAATAAGTTACAAGATGAAAAACTATAAGAAGCAAACACTACTCAGTGTAATTATAAGGCAAATGCAAAGAGCATTTCTTATTTTTTTATTCTTTGGGAATTTTACACCATGCACCCCAATACCACTCACCTCCCAGTCCCTTCATATCCTCCTCTCACCCCTGCAACATCCCCCTGGAGGCCCCCCACAAACAATTAAAAATAAGACAAACAAACAAACAAACGAAACCCCACCTCACTCTTCCATCTTTCCATACCGCTCCATTCATCCTAGTGGCGTTGGGAGCTGCTGTGTGTCACACCGTATACTCCCTTTGTCCAATCAGCCCCATCCACAAAATGTTCACTGCAATGAGTCATTGGTCTGGTTCAGGTCCTCTGGCACACCATCATCACTGGACCCTCACCGGAACTCCTCTCAGACATCCTGCTGTTGTATCAAGTCATGGGGATCTTGCAGGTACTATTCCTCAGGACTATTGCCTTCACACACTCTAGCAGGTCATGGGTTATGAACGTCAACACAGACCCTGGCTACCATAGGACTGCAGACCTAGCCATGGCCCCAAGAGGCAGCCCAGGCCAGGACATCATCCTGGTCCCAGGTGGGAAGCAGGCTACCAACATCACTCATTCCTCATCATCAGCCCGTTCCTCGCTGCTCTTGCTTCTTCAGTTCTGTCTCTCTCCACAGCACATGAACCACTGCACCTCTCTTCCTCTCTCATTTCTCCACCATATACCTGCTCGTCATAGTGGCACCCATTTGCCAGGATCCTTACAATGCCAGGCGGCCCTCAGGCAACCTGAACAGTAAGGACCCAGGCTGCCCATGACAAAGACTGTTTCTAATGATGAAAGAGAAGTATTACATAATGACAAAAGGATTAGCTAATTAGAAATATATCACAACTCCAAATTTGACTTCGGAAATTGAAATTGCCTTCAAAATGTATAAATTAAAAAAAAAAGCAGCTAAAGGAAAAATAAATTCTCAACCATAATGGGTTACATTGATGCTGACAACTGATAAAACTGTACTTATAGAAGATAAGTAAACACCTGGATTAAAGGGGAAAAACAGGACTGAAGATCTAGACCAGGAGGTAATATGCTTGTCACACAAGTGTGAGGACTTGAGTTCAAATCCCCAGAACCCATGTAAAGCCAGATGCAGTGGCACAAATCTGTAATCCCCACACTCCTACAGTGAGATGGGAGGTGAAGAAGGCAGTATTCCCAGAAACTCAATGGCCAGCTAGCCTGGCACACACAATAACAAATAATAATGAGAGAGAGAGAGAGAGAGAGAGAGAGAGAGAGAGAGAGAGAGAGAGAGAGAGAGAGAGAAACACCTGGCTCAAAGGAGGTGGAAGATGAGGACCGACCCCGAGATGTGTCTTTAACCTCCACATGTGTACTATGGCATATGCACACCTCTACTCACACACAAGAACATTTATGCACATGTACATCATAGAAATACATATGAAAGGAAAACAGTTTAATTGACCCACATATGAAACCGCAGAATATACACATTTTCAAGTGTGTAAAACGTAGAGATTGATCATAGTCTGCATTTCAAATTTAGTTTCACTCAACAAATTTCAAACAGTTAAACCCTAGAGTATATTAACTAACTATTGTAAGAGCAAGTTAAAAAATCAATAGCAAAAAGATGAGTTTAAAATGCTTCCAGCCAGGCCTGATAGCACTGTAATCCCAGATACTCTAGAGGTGAGAGGCAGAAAGATTACAAGTCCAAGGCCAGGCAATTTAATGAGAACACATCTTTAAATCCTCAGTGAGAAAAAAAGAAAATGAAGTATTTCCCCAATTTTTTTTTACATTGGTATTGGATAACCAACTGGTATGCTCTTCCCTGGGGGAGACTATGTCTCCTGATCCTCCTTTAGTTGCCTGTAGTTCCCTGTGTGGAGCAGAGGCCTCGTGAGCTTTCTCCTTCTGTTAGCATGTCTACTGGTGTAGTCAGAAGTCTTCCTGTGTCCTGCCTGGCCCACAGTCAGGACAAATTTCTCTCACCCACAGTCTAGCAGCTGCTTATAAAATAATCACTCGGAGGCTTAATATTATGTACAAATTGTATGGCCCAATGGCTCAGGCTTCTTGCTAGCTAGCTCCTATAACTTAACCCATTTCTGTTAATCTATAAAGTGCCATGTGGCTGTGGCTTACCCATACTTTCACAGGTAAGGGATAATTACTTTTCTTCCTCTCCTCCAATCCAACCCTCACGCCCAGTATCATCCAGCTTTGCAGAAGACCACCTGCTGCAGCCCCTCCTTCCTCTCTGCCCCCATCCTCAGGGGCACTATATAGATCTCCTCTAGCCTTCCTGTATCAGCCCATCCCTTCTTCTTCTTCTTCTTCTTCTTCTTCTTCTTCTTCTTCTTCTTCTTCTTCTTCTTCTTCTTCTTCTTCTTCCTCTCTCTCTCTCTCTCTCTCTCTCTCTCTCTCTCTCTCTCTGTCTCTATCTCTGTCTCTCTCTCTCTGTCTCTCTCTCTGGAAACCCACTGGCTGCTCCAGCCTGAGAATAAGTAGGCATCATCACACTCCTTCCTGTCTCCCTAACTACACAGACTCTCCCTTGGCCATGTAGCAATTCACCTACTGGGGACTCTCCTTCCTCTCTGCAACCATTCCCAGGGGACAATGCAGATGCTCCCAGCAGACCCAGCTTTCCTCCGTCCGGTGGGTTCTCTCAGCCCCCGTCCCTTCCAGAATATCTCAATTCCTTCAAATCAACTCCCAATACCCAGAAACACTTTCTACCCGGGATAACCAATAGCCATACTAGGAAACCCACAGCCACCATACTCTCCTAAGATTGAGAAAAGGCAACAGAAACCAAGGAAAGGGACACTCATTCAATGAATATAAGACTAGATATCAATACCTAGAATTACAAACATCTTAAACCCAGATGTCTAAATGCCATCATAGAAACACCATCAACCATCAACAACAATGTCTCCACTAGAGCCAGCAACCCTACTAGAGTAGGCCATAAGAAATGCAAAAACTTCAAAACAACTATTAAAGAGGGCATGAATAAATCCATTAATGAAATATATGAAAGCAAGAAATGAAATGAAGAGAACCATTCAAGACATGAAAGTAGAACTCTAATCAATAAAGGAAACCTAAATGAAAGAAAACTGGAAATGAAAAATTTAAGAACTCAAACAGGAACCTCATAGGTAAACCTCAACAACAGAATATAAGAGATAGAAGAAAGAATTTCAGGTATTGAAGACAAGGTAAAAGAAATGGACACTTCAGTCAATGAAAAAGTTAAATCTAAAAATCTCTAGGCACAAAACATCCAAAAAATCAGGAACATTAGAAAAACAATCTGAATAATCGGAATACAAGGAGAAGAAACCAAAGTCAAAGGCACAGAAAATATTTTCAACAAAATCATAGAAGAAAATTCCCCTAACCTAAAGAAAGGGGTGTCTGTCAAGATACAAGAAGCATACAAAACACCAAAGAGATTGGACTAGAAAATTTCATACAGCACACAACAATCAAAACACTAAACTAGAATGAAAAAAGAATATTAAAAGCTGCCAGGAAAAAAAACCAATATAAAAAGGCAGAACTATTAAAATAACACCTCATTTTCAATGAAGACCCTGGAAGCTAGAAGGGCCTGGGCAGATATGCTGCAGACTCTAAGCGACCACAGATGCCAACCCAGACTACTATACCTAGTAAAATTTTCCATCAAAATAGGTGGAGAAATAATTACATCTATGATATAATCAATTCAAGCAATATTTATCTACAAATCCACTTCTACAGAAGGCACTTAAAAGGAAAACTTTAATCTGAGGAGGTTAACCACATCCCCAAAACACGTGAAAATAACTTCAGCTTAGCAAATCAAAGTGGGGAATCCCTACACCACCACAACAAAATATCAGAGATCAGCAAGTGCTTATTGATAACTGTCAATATCAACAGCCTCAATTCCCCAATAAGAAGACACAGACAAACAGACTGGATTAAAAAACAGCATCCATCCTCCTGCTGCATCCAAGAAACATACTTGAACATCAAGGATAAACATCACCTCAGAGTAAATGATAAAAAAAGATATTCAGCCGGGCGGTGGTGGAGCACGCCTTTAATCCCAGCACTCAGGCGACAGAGCCAGGAGAATCTCTGTGAGTTCAAGGCCAGCCTGGGCTACCAAGTGAGTTTCACGAAAGGTGCAAAGCTACACAGAGAAACCCTGTCTCAAAAAAACAAAAAAATAAAATTAAATTTAAAAAATAAATAATAAAAAATATTAAAAGCAAATGGACTCAAGAAGCAAGCCATTGTAGCTATTTTAATACCTGACAAAATAGATTTCAAACCAAGACTAATTAGAAGAGATAGGAAGGACACTACACACTCATTAAGGGAAAAAATTCACCAAAAGGATATTGCAATTTGAAATATCTATGCACCAAACATTAGGGCCCTCAAATTCATGAAATAAACACTACCATAGTTAAAAGCACGTATGGACTCTCACACGGTGATAGTGACACTAATACATCTTCTCATTGTTAGACAGGGTTTGTCATCAAGAAAAAACTAAACAGAGAAATGTTGGAGCTGAATGATACCATAAACCAAATGGATCTAACATATATTTACAGAACATTTCATCCAATTTCTCCAAAATTGACCACATACTTGGGCACAAAATTCATCTCAACAGGTACAAGAAAATGGAAATAATACTCTGCATCCCTGAACACCATGGATTAAAGCTGGATATCATTAGAAACTGAATAACTCAATCCTGAATGAAAAAAAAATGGGTCAAGGCAAAAACTAAAGAAATTAAAAGCTTTTTAAATGGACTGCAAATGAAAACACAATATACCCAAAGATGAGGGTCACAGTAAGGCAGTTTTAAGAGGCAAGTTTATAGCATTAAGTGCATACATTTAAAAAGGGAGAGATCTCATATTAATAACTTAACATCACACCTGAAAATAGAACAAAAAGGAGAAACAACATCCAGAAGGAGAAGGTGGCAAGGAATAATCAAACTTGGGACTGAAATCAATAAGATGGAAACAAACAAACAAAATTACAAAGAATCAATGAAACAGACTTGGTTCTTTAAGAAATTCAATAAGATTGACAAATCCCAATTATCTAAAATAAGAAAAGATCCAAATAAACAAAATTAGAGCTGAATAGAGGACATAACAACAGATACTGAAGAGATCCAGAGAAGCATAAGGACATACTTTAAAAACCTGTACTTCATCAAACTGGAAAAATCTAAAAGAAATGGATAATTTTCTCGAGAGGTACCACTTACCAAAGATAAGTCAAGATCAGATAAACAATTTAAATGACCTATAACACCTACTGAAATAGAAGCAGTCATTAAAGATCTCCAAACCAAAAAAGCCAAGGGTCAGACAGTATTACCAGAGAATTCTACCAGACTTTCAAAGAAGTAATACCAATACTCTTCAAATTATTCCACAAAATAGAAACAGAAGGAACATTGTCCAATTCATTTTACGAGGTCACAATTACACTGATACCCAAATTACATAAAGATGCAACAAACAGAAAGAATTATAGATCAATTCCCCTTATGAACATATACACAAAAATCCTCAATAAAATATTTGCAAACTGAATCCAAGAACATATCAAAGTGACCGTCTACTGTAATGAAGTAGGCTTCATCCCAGAGATGAAGGGGTGGCTCAACATATATAAATTGATAAATATAATCCACCATATAAACAAACTATAAGACAAAAACCACATGATCACCTCATTAGATGCAAAACAGCCTTTGACAAAATCCAACCCTCCTTCATGATAAAAGTCTTGGAGAGACTAGAGATACAAAGGACATACCTCAACATAATAAAGGCAAATTATAGCAAGCCTATTGTCAACATCAATCTAATTGAAGAGAAGCTCCAAGACTTTCTACTAAAATAGAAGAAAAAGTTATACATTCTATTCATACCTATTCAATATAGTACTTGAAATTTTGGCTAGGCCCATAGGACAACTGAAGCAGATCAGGGGAATCCATATAAGAAAGGAAGAATTCAAACTGTCTGTATTTGCAGATGATTCAATTGCATACATAAGTGATCCTAAAAATGCCACTGAGAAACTCCTACAGCTGATAAACACTTTCAGCAAAGTAGCAGGGTATAAAATTAACACACAGAAATCAGTAGCCTTCCTGTGTGCAAATGACAGACTGAGAAAGAAATCAGGGGAAGTAGCGGCACAAAGCTTGTGGGGGGTAACCAATGGATATCTGATTGGATTTAAGGACCACTCTATTAGATGGAATCCATCTCCTGACACTCATCAAGTAGCTACGAAACTGAGACTAGATAAGCCCTGGACTTAGAGGAAAATCGAATACTACTGTTCTGCTAAATGAATGTAGTAATAAAACGACTCTTAATGACATTCTGATGTAATAATCAGACAAGCTTCCTCCTGTACTAGATAGAAACAAATACAGAGATTCACTGCTGGACAAGATAAAAAGAGTGAAAGGCCTTGGAACATGTAGCCCTAATGGGATGTCTCCATCAAATCCCTCCCCTCAGAACCTGTAGAAGAGGAGGTGGCAAGATTGTAAGAGCCAGAGGGGATGAAGGACACCAAGGGAACAAGGCCTTCTAAACACAACAGGACCACATATGAACTTACTGTGGAAGCATACACAGGGCTTGCACAGGTCTAGGCCAGATGTGGCTTCAGCTCTGGGAGGATAAGTCCACACAAGTCCCCTTCCCTAACCCAGAAGCTATCTTCAATTGATAACAACTCACAAATGAAAAATTAGTTTTCTCCAATGGAGTCTCACTGGGTATACAAACCATTCTTTAGGACAGGTCCAATGCTTAGCTGTAGATGGCCAACATAAAATGAAGTCAGTGGTAATTTTGGAGGATCTTTGTCTCATAATGCTTTGTCAACATTATTTGTTTTGTTTTCCTTTACAGGTCTTTTGAGTATATATTATGGTTTCCAGCTTTGTGTTGTCATGGGATTTCTGTGTGTGCAAATGTATGTGTCTCTGTATCTATATGTGTTTCTCTGGCTTTTTCTTCGGCTCTTTTTCTTTTGTTTGTTTGTTTTGCCCTATTCTGGTGTGTTCATTTTTGTTTTATCTTATTATTTTTTTAGATGTCTGTTTTCTAACAAGAGGAAGAAAGAGCGTGATTTGAGTGAGAAATGATGGAGGAGGATTAGAAAAAGTTGTGGGAGGGGAAACTATAATCAGAATGTGTTGACGTAGCATGAATCTTAAAAGTTCTTATTAATAAAAACAAACCTGAAGCCAGGTAAACAAGCCACAGCTACCTCACCTCACCAATTCCTCAGCTGATCCTGTTTCCTCAGACTGGAAGCCTCTGAGTCCTCATCCGAATGGATCTCAGCTGACTGCTGCTAAAAGCCTAAAAGCTTAACCAGCCAAAAGCTTCTAGTTCCTGGTCCTCACACCTTATATACCTTTCTGCTTTCTGCCATCACTTCCTGGGATTAAAGGCATGTGTTACCATGCCTGACTGTTTCCAGTGTGGCCTTGAACTCACAGAGATCCAGGTGGATCTCTGCCTCTAGAATGCTAGGAGTAAAGGCGTGTGTGCCACCATTTTCTGTCCTCTATATCTAGGGGCTGTTCTGTTCTCTGACCCCAGCTAAGTTTATTAGGGTACACAATATTTTGGGGAACAAATAATATCACCACAGTTGTATGAAAAAGTTCTTGGTCAATAAAAGAAAAAAATATTTGTGATATATAATATAGCTTTAAAATGGGAGGCTATTTCAAAAATCATACTCTAGCCAGGCAAATTAAAGATGTTGGGGAAAGATCTATGGAAATGAGTTTGGAGAGTAGGGCCACTGCTCTCAAGGTTCATGCCTTGCTGATGGATGACCGAACTGATCCTGCAAATGTCAGTTAACTGGTCATTTTTATTCAAGAATTGATAACAAAATGTTGTCACCGAGGAAACAGTGTTTTACATCCTAAATGTGTGTGTGTGTTTGTGTTTGTGTGTGTGTGTGTGTGTGTGTGTGTGTGTGTGTGTGTGTGTGTGTGTGTTCAAATGACTCCCTTTGTCTGTTATCAACATATCTGGTATAACTACTAATGCTATCTTACTGATGGTAGCTAAAGAAAAGGACTTGTAAAATTAACAGAAGATGATACAATTGTGCCCCAAACTTTCATTTAATAGAGTATCTTTGCAGAGGACATCAAGAAAATGTATGCTTATGAACAAGAGCATTAAAAATGGATAACATCACACAAACCATCATCAACACTGTGAGTTTTGTAAGGGCCAAGGATTAAATCATCACCAATGCCAGGAATTCCTTAGAAGTGTGGATGCTGACTACTGTAACCATGACATCATTTACTTTTTAAAAGTAAGATGAAGTTGAGAGCAAATGTTGAAAAGGTTTTATGTTTTATGGCATGTTATCAAGTCATTTATGGTATCAAAAATAAAATTTATTTCACAACTTGACAATGAAAACAAGCTTACATATTTAGCAATTTTAGTGGATTTAAACACTCATTTAAAATGACTTAAGACATCTTTAAGGTGAAAACCAATTTATCAATACAATACTTCAAATAATAGTAGTATTCCAAACAAAAGTGAAATTGTCACACACACACATACACACACACACACACACACACACACACACACACACACACACACACACATCGTTATCAGGCTAAGAATCTATGTCTAGACAGATCATAGACACTACTCACCCTAGATAAGGAACCAATGACAGATGAAAGTAAGGATATCACTAAAATCCAACTTGGGGGACCAGAGCTTGATTGTGGTTACTAAAAACAGAAATAACTCAAAGACAACTGGGTCATAAAAATCCCACCTCAGCATGGTTGATGACTCAGGAATGTCAGAACCCTGGCATTTACTGTATAATTTACAGACAGGTTAACAGGTTGGAGAGCATTCTTTTAGGGGAGTTATGGGGACTCTGAGCCTATTTCAGACAGCTTGGCTAGTAGGAAACTATTCTAGGCAGTTCAGCCTCTCAAGAAGACCTTAATCTTATATATGGTAGAAAGGGAGATGTCTAATGAATATGATCAGTTTTAGGAACTTCCTGAAGCTTGTGAGTTGTTTCCTGAGCTTAAAGAGCTTCTCTGCAGGATAGAATGTTTCACCTCCCTACAGCAATCATTTGGAAGTCCTGGATAGATAGTATCTGGTCAGAGGCACAGAAGAGGACTTTTAGGAGCTCATGTTCAGTGTGTTTTGCATTTATTTGTTTATGTTTTTACATCCTGATCACAATTTCCCCTCCCTCTTCCCTTCCAGTCCTTTCCCTCATTCATTCCTTCTCCTCCATTTCTCTTCAGAAAAAGGCAGGCCTCCCATGGATATCAACCAGCCATGGTATATAAAGTTGCAATAGTACTAGGCAACTCCTCTTCTTTTAAGGATGACTGAGACAAAACAATTGAAGGAAAGGGTCCAAAAGCAGGCAAAAGAGTTAGAGACAGCCCCTACTCTCACTGTTAGGAGTTTCACACAAAGGCCAAGCTACACAACTGTAACATATACGTGGAGGGCGTAGGTCAGTCCTATGCAGGCTCCTTAGTCATCGGTTCAGACTCTGTGAGGCCCTATGAGCCCAGGTTAGTTGATTCTGTGGATTTTGTGTGTGTGTGTGTGTGTGTGTGTGTGTGTGTGTGTGTGTGTGTGTGTGTGTGTTTTATCCTTGACCCATCCAGCTCCTACTATTCTTCTTCCCCCTCTTCTACAGGATACTGAGACCACTACCTAATGTTTGGCTGTGGGTATCTGCATCTGTTTCCATTAATTGCTAGGTGAGGCTTCTCTGATAACCATTGGGCTAGGCACCAATCTATCAGTATAGCAGAATATCATTAGGAATCATTTCATTGACTTTTTTTTTGTCAGTTGTGTTTGGTTCTCTCCTAGGTCTCTGGGCTATCCTACCTCTGTGTCCTGGCCCTCTAGGCAGTGTCAGGGGTGAGATCCCTCTCATAGCATGGGGCTCAAGCTAGACCAGTCATTTGTTGGCCACTCCCACAATTTCAGTGCCACCTTTACCATAGCACATCTTGTAGGCACAACAAATTGTAGGTCAAAGGTTTTGTGCCTGGGTTGGTGTCCCATTCCCTCCATTGGAAGTCTTGCATTGGAAGATGGCTGGTTCAGGTTCTGTATCCCCCATAGCTAGGCAGTTTGATTGTGTGATGCATCACATTGTCTTTATCCATTCTTTGGTTGAGGGACATCTAAGTTGTTTCCAGTTTATGGCTATTACAAATAAGGCTACTATGAACATAGTTGGGCAAGTGTCCTTGTGTATGCTGAAACATCCTTTGGGTATATGCCCAAGAGTAGTATCTCTAGGTCTTGAGATAGATCAATTCCCAATTTTCTCAATCAAACTGCCATATTGATTTCCAACGTGGCTGTACAAGTATATACTCCACCAGCAATGGAGGAGTGTTCCCCTTACTCCACATCCTCATCATCATGAGCTGTCACATGTGGTTTTGGTCTTAGCTGACAGGGGTAAGATGGAATCTCAGAGTAGTTTTGATTTGTATTTGCCTGATCGCTAAGGATGTTGAACATTTCTTTAAGTAATTCTCAGCAATTTGAGATTCCTCTGTTGAGAATTCTCTGTTAAGATCTGTACCCCATTTTTTAACTGGATTATTTGGTTTGTTGATGTTGCTTCCTATTTTGTAGGCTGCTGCTTTGTCCTACTGACAGTGTCCTTTGTCTTACAGAAGCCTTTCAGTTTCATGGGGTCCCATTTATTGATCTTAGTGCCTGTGCTATCAGTTTTCTGTTCAGGAAATTGTCTCCTGTACCAATGGGTTCAAGGTTATTTCCCACTTTCTCTTCTATGAGAGTCTGTATCTGGTTTTATGTTAAGGTCTTTGATCCACTTAGACGTGAGTTTTGTGCGGGTTGATAGGTATGGATCTATTTGCATTCTTCTACATGCTGATATCAAATAGACCAGCACCATTTGTTGAAGATGTTTTCTTTTTTCCATTGTATAATTTTGACTTACTTGTCAAAAATCAAGTGTTCACAAGTGTGTGGAATAACTTCTGGGTCTTCAATATTCCATTGATCAACATGTCTGCTTTTATATCACTACCATGCAGTTTTTTGTTTGTTTGTTTGTTTTTGCTATTGATCTGAAGTACAGCTTGAAATCAGGGATGGTAACACCTCCTGCAGTTCTTTTGTTGTACAAGATTGTGTACAACACAGAGGACCAAGCTACACAACTGTAACATATATACAGCGTGCCTAGATCAGTCCCATGCAGGCTCCCTGGTTGTTGGAAGAACCATCTCTATTTCAGTGATTCTTTGTATTGTTCTCTTTGTTTCTATTTTATTGATTTCAGCCCTGAGTTTGATTATTTCATGCCATCTACTCCTATTGGGTGTGTTTGCTTCTTTTTTTCTACAGCTTTCAGATATGCTGATAAGGCAACCTGCATGATGATGTGGGAGGGCTTGAGTGCTGGAATGGGTCTTTGGGAACAGAATCTAGAGAGTGGGACAGTTCAGTTGGCAGGCATGTCAAATACTTATTTTTTTGATTGGTGTGGTCTGCACCTGAGCCTTAGGAGTCTGCCAGGTCATGCTCAATTTTTTTGAGGGTCTTATTTTGTAGTGGGCTGGCCAGGAACTCACTGTATAGATCAGGCTGGCCTTGATCTCACAAAAATCTGTCTGTCTCTGCTTCCTAAATGTGTTGGGATTAAAAGGATTAAAGGCAAATATAACATTGCCCAGACAATTTTTTTTTTCTGAGATAGGGTTTTATTGTGTGGATCTAGATGACCTGTGACTCACTGTGTAGACAAGGCTGGCCTTCAACTCCATAGAGATCTTCCTACCACTGCTACTCAAGTGCTGGAATTAAATTTTTTCATCATCATGACTGCATTTTGGTTACCCAGGTATTTCCTTTGTGCTGAGAACTTGGTCTTGGGGTGTCTTATGCCAACACTGGTCCCTTCTGGGTTTCATTTGGTTTTGAGACAGGGTCTTACTGTAGAGCTGAGACTAGCCTAAAAGTCACTATATTAATTTTCTTTCTATTGCTGTGATAATTATCAAAAACAACTTGGGGAGGAGAGGATTTATTTGGCTTTACATGTCCACATCATAGTACATCATGGAGGGAAATCAGGGCAGGAGGTCCAGGCAGGAACTGAAACAGAGACTGAGGTGAGGTGGAATGCTGCTTACTGGCTTCGCCTCAGACTCAAGTTCAGCTCTTTTTTATACCTCCCAGGACCAGGGCTATACCTTTCTTATACCTCCAGGGGTCGCACCACCCACAGGGGTAGGACCTTCCCACATCAATCATTAATCAAGAAAATGCCCATACATTTGCCTACAGGTCAATCTAATGTAAATAATTCCTCAATTGATATTCCCTCTTCCAAGATGACTCTACTTTGTGTCAACTTAGCAAAAAAAGCATACTCACGACATGGCCCAGAGTACCCTCAAACTTGTAATCCTGCTGACTCTGCATCTGAGATACCAGAAGTATGCCAGCACACTTGACTTACTTCTAGTTTTTTAAAAAATAGTTCCTATAAACCCAAAAAAACAAAACATAGAATTTTCCTTAGCTTTCTGAAGAAAAAAAAAACACAAATCATTAGAAACTTAAAAAATAAGTCAATGTGGCTTGAGTGTGGAATATGAACTAGACTAGGAAGAAACTGAGATAAAGATGGCTGGGTGGAATTCTATTATTAAGAAAAGGAATAAAAAATGATAACTGGAGTTCAAATTAGAGATAATAAAATCTGACCCGAGGCAGAAACATGTCAACAGAGATAAAGGCTCAGATTCAAAAGATATTGAGATGGTGGGTTGCAGGCACGGTATACAAAATACTTCACAATGAGTACTGCACAGTTCCTCACTGATCGAAAGGATACTGGCTACGCTCTGGCACAGCTGTCACCGACAAGCTGAGTAGCTGTATCCCTGGTGGGATGGACGGGGCCTGATAGCCAGTCAAACTCAAAAGGTGAAAAATAAACCGAGACCTCCAAAGTTTTCAAGTTTGGTAACACACACAGACCAGAGGTACCATAAACGGCTCTGTATTTTTATTTGCATAAACACAATTATTTGTCTGAGCTTAAATGACTTCCAAATCTAAGCACAGTCTCTGAAAAATCAGAGAATTATCTGAGCATCTCGTTGTACACACACAGTTCAGAATGAGATGCATTTCTCACTTAAAATATTTTCAAAATCACACCAATTAGAAACCATAAAGAAAGGAATGTGGACCAATAAAGTAGGGCAGCTTGACAGATGATGTATCACTTTTAATCACGCAGCACATGCAGCTGCCAAGTGTGATTTTTTTCCCCGTTGAAGAACACTTTACAAATCATTTGACTTATTCACAGATCTTTCTGAGGTAGCAGAAAAGCAGCTGGATTTTATGGAGCAAGACTCTGCATTGCTAATTCGCAGCCCTTCGACACACTTCCCTGGTGAAAGCAAACCGCTAACTCTCCTTCCGTGATTAAGAACCGATGGCTTTCCATCTTCCCTTCCCCGTAATTACCAATATCTTTTAAGGCAGAAAGTGTGTTTTCTGTTCATTAATGGTAATACTACCTAGGCAGACCAATCAGTTAAGTCCATGACCGTGCATTGCTGCAGAAACCAAATTACCCTCTCTACCAGGACAAAATCAATTAACACCACGAGGGATGTCATTACCGTCACATTATGTCACTTGATAGTCTCTGGAGCCTATAAGTGATTTAAATTTTTTTTTACAGCTATAATTCTAGTGTGCCTGTGTGGCATGGAGGTGTCAGGCTTCACATTGACAAGGGAGACTTTTATTATAGGGGAATTAATTTTACAACGTGGAAAACGGCAAGCCACCATTTTAGGTCTTTGAGAGAAAAATGTTTGTCCACCAGGATAACTCTAAAGCCTAAATGATTTGCCACACCGACGTGTATTTTAAAGGTCTTCTTAAACAAAAGCCAACGTGGCTGGATCCAGGAGACACTTTCTTCGGTGCAGAGTAAGCCAGGCCCTGGAAATCAATCAGAGCATGGCAATCAACACAGAGACCGCAAGCCCAAGGGGCCCGCGTTATGATCTCGTATCTAGCACAATAGTTTCCCATCATGAAAAACAATGGGATTCCAGTTTTGTGAAATTAAGCACCGAATGCATCAGAAAAAAGTGTTGCTGTGTGTCTGGCAGAGCTCTTGCTCAGTTTGCACTTGCTGAGGCTAGAATCTGTGTGCCAAAATTCGAGGCCATTTCATGATGGAGGGCCCAGTAGTCGAACCCTCAGAAATGAACATTGCCCATTCTGTGGACTGGCTGGCCTCGAGGCCAGGCCCTCAGAAGAAAACCACATCTGACATCATTCTCTTTTGACGGTTGTCTTTCTCTTTTCCGTTCCCTTAACTCCTCGTCACTACCAGAGAATATTAAATGGGATCTGAATTTAGGGTTGTAGTTGCTATTAACAAGGAATAATCATAAAAAAAAAAAAATCCCAACTAAATTAAGCACAATGTTTTAAAATGGCTGGTTTCCTTTATAAAAAGTAGACCCAACTCCTGTATTTTGGCCTCCATCAGGGGGTATTTAATTAAGTCTATTCTGTCTAACATGATCTGATGTCATTGTACAAGGATATGTTCTTTGTTAGCAGCACTCTTAGTTTCAGACTCCTCTGTGTATTTGAAACCATGGTAACAGAGCAGTAAGCTAAAGCCAATGAGATAATGAGATATTCTCATTGTAATTGTGTTTCATGAGGGCACAAGATCCCACGGGTGGTATCTCACTGTCTTACAACTGCTAACAGAATTTAAGAAGCAAGCATACATTAGCATGGTACTGTTTTCCATAACAGCCATGTAAACATTTGTGACATGGCATTTTTAGTTGTTTCCAGCACATAAAAGTGTGTAATGTGCATTTATGTCACAAAAAGCCATACAATTAATGAATATCAATATTTAAAAATCCTTAGAACTTCAAGGAACTTCAGATTTTAAATGCACCAAGCAGGCAGTAGGGATGCTGTTTTGCATTATAATTATGAGCTGGGCTATGGTTTATGAGGGGAGGAATCCATCAAAGCAAAGAAAAAGAGCAGCTAGCCCTTCACCTCCCAGCCACGCCATCTGAACCTCCTAGAGGAGGGACAAGACTCGCCCTCAGTGAAGCTCCCTGGGCTTTTATGAAGAAAGCCACACGGTGGGTTTGTAAAACAAAACCTTTAAAAGAGAAAAGGAAAACATTTGGGGAATAATACCAAAATATTTACAAGCTACTTTTGAACAAAATCAGAGAGCCGAACACCTCACTTTTGAGTGTTTTCTCTTCCTCCTCTGTGACTGTTTGAAGTTTGCCCACCATTTGCATTTGAGTTGCAGATTTTATGCACAAGTCACTGAATCCATGTTTTCCATCCTGATGAGGTTGCCCTAACAGGCATTGGATCTTTTAATAAATAATTTAAGACCAAAAAAGAGACAGTGCAATATAGGATGACTGTCTGATTAAGCAGGGCTAAGGTTTATGCACTCTGGTGTCACAAGGCTTCCCACCAGGAGCCCTGCTTTAGACAAGAACTGACCTGAGAAGGTGCTTTTCGTGGGCTTTGTGAGGCCAATGGCCCAGGGGACAAAGGTGATCTTGTACACTGAACTTGAGAGCTGGGGATTTTGTTTGCTTTTGACTTCACAGACAAAGGATGCCACTCTCTAGTTTTTAAAATATGCTGGTGTCATTTCTAAAATGTTTTGGCATATGGAACTAAATCAGTGTCAATACCATATTGACAGAGAAAACCATTCAAGTGCTACAGTTACGTGTATGGGGGGGGTCTTTTAATACATGGAGAGTGACATATTTGTGCCACTTAAGGATCTGTAGCTCTCTCTCTCTCTATCTCTATCTCTGTCTCTCTCTCTCTCTCTCATGTATGTGTGTGTGTGTGTGTGTGTGTGTGTGTGTGTGTGTGTAGTTGGGAAATAAAATCTGTGCTATAAGTATTTATACCAAAAGACCTTGTCACAGCAGTGGAGAATACAGCCCTCGTCTCCGTGAAATAAGGGTGGCCTCATCACTCATGGCTGCTGCAGCAAAAACACAACCACAAGTGGGTAATGAGGCTGCCCCTACAGAGGAGTGATAACTTCTATATCTGAGCTGTCGTGACCCATTAGGGCCTCACATTGCCTGTTCTCAGCTGTGTCTCCCAGCTACCCCTTTATTTCTACATCTGAAAGGGGAAGACCTCATTTTCTTTAAAACTCCTCCTTCTTGTTCCTGACAAATAGGAAATGGCTGTCAGGTTTGAAGGCTCCCCTTGGGTGCCATGTTGAAATGTTCAGCAAAGACTCGAGTTGACAACAGCGGCAAGAGTTTGTGGAAGATAGTCATAATTATTGCAAAATGGCTTTCTTGTCTGGGCTTTGAAACCTTACTCCTTTTTCAGCCACATCAGCTCATCTACTTGGTTAACCCTAATTTTAGTGGATGAGATAAGAAATAGGAGATCAAATATGTTTTCAAAATATTAGAATCCCCAAAGTGTCACTCATAAAACAGACTTTGTAATGTACTTTCTCCAATTTGAAGTCTTTTAGCACCATAATTTAGCCCGAGAACAGCAGGCATTGACAGAAGCCAATTCTATTTTGTTAAAATGATAAGCAGAGGCGGGCATTGATTTTTCCTCTATAGCCCTTGCCTTCCATTATGACATAAGCCAACAATTCTGAGTTTGGGGGAGGGGGATGTATGTTATGTGGAGTGAAGTGGCACAAATCCCCATTTTTAAAGCCAAAGAGACTGGCTGCAGGACACACAGAAGTGGCTGGTCCACTGCTCCCTCCCTGCTAAGGCTGTGGAATCAGAAATATGATGGAGGCGCTGGGTGGGGTCAGCAATAATTGACCAAACACGGGCAGCAGAGAAATGTCTGCCTTTAGGGAGAGTGTGCACTGACAGGCACCTTTCCCATCTCTCCCATGGGATCTTGGAACCAGGGGGGCAGTGTAGTGAAGTATCTACCGAACTCCTCAGGGAGGGAGAAGCCCAGTGGTGGATGATGGCACCCAAGCAGGCCAAAGCCCCCTTAGACACATCTAGGAAGAACTCAGTCTACAGGAGTTCAGGGCACTCAGGGAGAGGAATTCCATGAAGATCAGAGTAGTGTCTGACCTTGGATAGACAGAACGGCAGAGGAGGGGGTAAGAACACGAAGCCTAGAGGTCCATCTAGCCTGCCTTTGACTCCCCGTTTTCTCCATTTAAAAACAGGGTGATTCTCACTGGCAAAATCATGAATACTGCAAATAACACCTACTTTATAGTGTTATGTCGGTGAAATTACATGTCTGCATATATTCCTAGTTAACATACTAGTCAAATGAATGTAATCGTCATCATCTACTTCGTTTGTATGGAAGTAGCTAGAATAGCAAGGGGCAGGTGTGAGGAGCGTTTTCTTCCTCTTGGTAAGGAGATTAAAGATTGTACAGGCACTGTCCAGGCACTCTGAAGATCAAGGAAGATTGTATTAAGTACCATGGGAATGACAAAGCAGGACACAAATGGTATTTCAAATTGTCTTTAAGCACATAAAAGTCAGCATATATCTGCAGACGAATATAGCTATAAAGATAAACATTATCTCAATTTTCAACATTGTACCCTTTTCATTAAAAAAAAAAATACCCCCCCCCAAATGGAACATTAAGTAAATAAAACTAGAGGAGCAAGACAGTTCAGCAGGCGGAGGTGCTTGCCACCAAAACCGATGAGCTCGTCCCCAGAAGCAGGAGGAAGGAGAGAAGGGACTCCTCAGACGGCCCGGTAAAACTTCACGCATGTGCCTGCCTGCACTAATACTAAATAAAAAGTTTATTAAAAATTATAAACGAGCAAACCCGTCTTCTCCCAGCTCATTTCTAAATGAATCACTAATAGAGAGTCCTACGGGTTCTTCGGTCCACGTCCCTCTGACTCCATCCTGGGGTGCCTCGGGACGGGGCTGCGGGTGTTTTGCTCCGCGGACTGCTTCTTGGGAAGGAAAAAGGCAAATATTGACAGAAAGAGGAAGGTGAGGGCATCAAGCTGATCCATGTTTCATCCAGAGACTGGTTAAAAAAAAAAAAAAAGTCACACTTTTGACGTGGGAGGATCTGACAAAAATGTGTATATGGGAACGATACCAACTCAGCCTTAGAATAATAAATACGCTTTTAAAAAGTCAAATCAGAATTTGATCCTAAGTTGTTCCAATTGCTACTCAAAAGAATGACATAAGTAGGGATTTTTTTTTTCATATGTATAGGAAACTTTGGCCAGATGTCCCTACCTCCTCCCAATCACCCGCAGCTATGTGAAAGCCTTCCCTAAGTAGGTTTGTGTAATTTAGAATTCACCAAGCACTGCCACCTGAACTCGGCGCCCTTTGCCTGGTACTTCCTGAAGTCCTCCGTTCCTGACTCGTTTAGGCCTAGCGGCGTTGTCACGGTTGTCAAATAGGTATCTGCCGGGGGCAGTTGAGACTGGAGAAGCTTACCAGTCACTTCCTGTTTCCTCCGAGATTTGAGCGAGATGTGGAGCAGAAAGAGACACGGTGTGTGGAGGCGGAATTGCTCCCAGAGGCAGCACCTAGGAGGTGCTTAGCAATGTCTGAAGGACAGAGCTCAGAGCGTTTCAAACCAAGTCCACGGAGCTCGCTTTCCCCTTTTTATCCCACTTTTCTCTCTCCCTTATCAGGGGGCTAAGTTCTCTGTACCTTACATAGACTGCCCATCTCCGGTGTGGTGGTTAAACTTGATGGTCAGTGTGACTGGAGCCTTGGGGATAAGTAAAGCACTCTTCTGGCGGGTCTGTGAAGGTGTTTCCAGAGAAGGGTCACATATGAAAAGTAATGATGTAGGGTGGGGGGGTTTGCCCACGTGTGGGTGCTGCCGTCTGACGGGCGGGAGAATAGAGGGGAGAAGGGGAAGGCTGCTACTACAGATGTTTACTTCCTTTGCCTCCCGCTCACCATGTGAGCTGCTCCGATCCATCACAGTGCGCTGCAACTTCTCAAACAGGGAGCTAAAACCAACCATCCCTCCTTTAAATGGCTTCTCTCTGTTGTCAAAGGCAGTGGCCCTGACGAACGCGGTTACTTAACATACATGTCACCCTGTAATTATTCCTTCCCTCACATAAATAAGTCTGTCCAGCAGAATTTTCCATGAGCTGTGTCTTGCTCCATCCTTCAAATCGGGAGAAATGAAAAACGACTCCCTCAGACCCGTAGATTCCATGGCTGAGGAAGTACAGCATTGCCGGCCCAGTGAGCTGCCTTATGCTTAGACCAAACTCCTGCATCACAGCGAGATAGCTGTTTTTGTTCCTTGTTTCTGGCAACTAACGCAGTCTCACACACAAACCAGGTACCCAACTCTTTTCCTCTCTTTTTAAATAGCACCCCCCCCGCCCTCCCCCCCTTCCTGTCTCTTTTCATTGTCTCTAGTATGTCTAGGCTTCCAGGTTAAAACCACCCAGTCTGGGCTAAGGCACTGTAAGTTATAGTGTGTGCCCACACTCCCGCCTTGTTCAGTGCTTCTAACATTGCTCAGTCCATCTAACATTTCCACTCATCCTTTCGCCCGAGCCAGGAGGCTGAAATCACCACACACATGCAAACGATTAGAGCTAAGCATACTGTATGCCACATTCATCTTGTGAAACTTCAGTTCCAGCCAGCTTCAACAACTTAGGAGATTACCATGGCAAAGAAAATTACCTAAGTGAAGGCTGGCTGACCACCACAGCATGGTCAAAATAACTCACGTTTCCCCTCTTAAGAAGCACTAACTCAAATGTGACAGAGACTTGTGCTCACACTCACCGGGCCCTGTCAACTTCCTGCTCTGGTATGCTCTTCCCCGGCCCCCCAGTGGACTGGTTTTTCCAAGGTACCTGTCAAATATGAAGGGACCCAAGCATTCCCAATCCTGCTCCCCTAAAGTACTTCACCAATTCTTTAATAAAAATGAGTGTTAATGATCTCTCAAAACAGAAGTTTGAGCAAAGTGTTTCCTTTTTTGATGTTCAAAACTACAATTTATTCAAAAAAAATTATTCCAGATCTAAGAAGAAAGGGGATCACTCAGAAAGTGGAATGCATTCATTAGTGATTCCTAATGCACTAACTGAATACATACAGTTTATTCCTCATGATTTATTTGAAATAAGAACAAAGTTCTTGAGTAGGAGGAAAATGAGAATTTTACAATTATTTCTTAACATACAAATCTCAAAAATTATATTGTCTACAAATATTGAATTATATTTTACATTCTTGCTTTAGTTTTTTAAAAGAACTAGTTCAAAACCAACTTTTTATTAATATAACACATTTCATGTTTTTCTGAATCAATACTGTCTAGTTGATTAATGGGAATTTTTAAACTGAAACTGTTCAGTAGTTGAATATCTTGGAATGGGGAGCTGAAGAAAAGCTTGATTATAATGATAAAAGACTGCAAAACTACCAGGATTTATAGAGATATTTCAGGTTATCCTTGGAGAGATTTCTAGCCCCCATGTTATGAGCCTGTCTTGGGCATTTTACAGTCATCGTGTGAAGAGCTGACTATAAATAGATTGCTTCTTGCAACTGATTCTTACAGAATTTTGAAGAAAGAACATAAAATGAAAGCGTGGAATATTTGAGATGAATGGGATATTGCAAGTCCCTTTGTCAAAGACATTAACTCACAAATGACAAAAGAAGGACTGAGAAATTGAATGACATGCCCAAGGTCATTTAGCTAATGAGTGAACTCTTCCCTGACTTCTGTTCCTCTGAGTTTTAGAACTCAGTATCGTATATCACTAGTTTAGAAAACCTTCCATTCTAAGTTGTGCAATATTTATATTTAGAAGATTAAGTAGTATAATAAACATTAGTATTGGGGTTTGCAGTGTTCAAAGCTTGTTTGGGTCCTTGGGAAACTGTCAGAAAGGAGGAAATTTCATGTATGTAAAGAAAATGAGACTCAGATGCTCAGGACTTGTGAAGCATAACACAGCTGGAGAGATCTAGAGCATGGCTGCAGAGAAGCAGCCTTAGAAAGTCAAACTGGATGCCTACACATTTAGGATAAAAGTGAGAATTTAGCCAGAACTGAGAGGAGTTATAATGAGGAAATAGATGAGCTTCTTGGTAGGAATAACCATATGGATACCCTGTCAAGTATCTTGTTCCTGACCTGGGTGTGCTGTGAGACTTTGCAGGTGGAGTCATAGTTACCAATCAGCTGAACTGAAAATATGGAGTTTAGCCTCTCTCATCCAAGCAAGCTCTACAGCATTCCCCAAGCCTTCAAAAGGAGAAATGAAGGCAAAGAGAGTCTGCAGACAAAATATGAAGCAGCGGAGAGGCCAGAGACTCCAAGTGTGAGGGGGACTGTGACTTGTCCCCATTGGCTTTGAAGATGGAAGAAGGAGCCGTGAGACAAAAACCATGTAGCTGGGCCTGGAGAAGCTGAGAACAGCTCGGGATGGCAGCAAGCCAGGGAAGGGGGCCCTGTACCTATGAAATCGAATTCTGCCCACATGTCGAGTGAGATTAGAAGCACATTTATCCTCGGGGCTGCCATAAAGCAATTCAGCCCTGCCAACACCTTGATTTTAGCCGTGTGAGAGTCTAAGAAAAGAGCCAGACAGGCCACACCGGGGCTGAACTTTTGAGGCATGCTGAGACAATACATGGGTGTTGTTTGAAGCCACTAAAGCCAAGTCAGTTGGTTAGGGCAGCATAGAAAATGCATGCAGCTCGAACTGCTTTAGACTCAGGCTGTCTCCATTATTATCTGAGGTCCTCTGGCTTCTTTTCTCCTCATGGGTTCTTACTGGGTATAAGTCCAAAGGTTAATAGCCACATAAAAGTCAAGATTCAGGGCTTTACTCACTGTGATATTGGAAGCACCAGTAACTCCCAAAAACGTGGCTCCTGCTACTCTCATGTACATAAGCATGGCTTCAGTTTGAGGTCAAGTTCACATCTCCCAAATCCAGAAGGTAGAGACACATGTGGTCATGGCCTTACCAAAATGGTGCCAACAAGGTCATTACCCTAAAGACAGTAGAGACAGGAAGCCACATGAAGGACAGAGTCACTATCACTTTGTAAGAGCTAGCCAGCAAAAGTTAGACTCTTACCAAATCATATGGAGCATTCTTATCCTACTAAAAAGTGAGGGAATATGTGGGAGGCAGAATGAAAAGGAAAAAAGTTCCTTTGAGCAAGGCTGCAACATGACGTGAGTGAGCAAGGCCTTTTCCTATCATTTTATAAACTGAGCATTCTTTTTGGGTGGTCAGGGAGTGGGGAGGAGAATGCAGAAAACTAAATAAGTACCACTTGGAATGCTATGTCTGAATGCGGCAGAGTGAGTTCATTTAAAGCACTAAATCCCAGATGCTCTTAAAATAATTGTGATGACAGCTACAATCATTGGATATAAGAAAGAGAATAAAGAATTAGATCTTCCCCTAAAAGCCTGGTGTTTGATTCTCACATGTGTTTAAAATTCCTGACTGATATAAAAATGGATCATTTGAGAGAAGTCCTTTTGGATGATGACAATATTCATCTCATGAATAAGAGCAAGGGGAAGCTATGATGAGTGGCCTGAAGCCGAGATTGTTGGAAGAGCAGAGTTAAGGGATACTTTGGGCATAAAAAGATGAGCCATGAGAAAATTAATCTGAGAAGTCCACGCAGATGTAACAGCTCGGGCTAGGGGTAAAGGGGAGCAGAGTGGAGAGGACCTTGGGTTCAGGAGTAAGTTGTCAGCTTCAAGGAAGGCTCTCAAAGGCATTGGGGTATGTTAGGCATCCAGTAGCTGGGTGGAGGTAGTGTGTATGCACACTCAGGACTGTTTTCCATAGTCTCAGTCCTGACACTTGTCTAAATTTGAGACTATAGTACATTGGTTGTGTCTCAATTCTCTTAATTCACTCTTGTCTTGCTTTTCTTTTTAATTTCCACTTTTTAGATAATTTCTTTTATTATGTTTATGTGTATCCCTATATAAGTATGTGCATATGTGCACTGGCAACCACAGAGGCCAGAAAAGAGCATCCAGTCCTCTGCAGTTGCAATTACAGGTGGTTGTGAGCCACCTGATGTGAGTGCTGTGACAATACTTGGGTTCTCTGAAAGAGCACAAAGTGCTGAGCCATCTCTCCATCCCCTTCTCTGAGTTTTCAGTAGGAAATTAAACATCTCTTAGAGAAAGGAATGCCACGTGGGCCTTACGACTTTTCTCTTTGTACCTAGACATCCAGATTGAGAGCTGAGCAGTGTGATAGGCAGTTTTAATGTGTCAACCTGGCTGGGCCATGGTGCTCAGATATTTCATCAAAAAGTATTTTTGTTACATTTCTGTGGGGGTGTTTTGGAAGTGAGCAACATTTAAATGAGTGAACTCTGAGTAAAAGAGATATTCCTCCATAATGTGAGTGAGCTTTATCTATTGAGTTGAAGGTCTGATTAGAAGAAAAGACTTAACAGTCTCCAAGCAAGGAGTTCTAGATGGATGGCCTGAGCTGTAACATCAGCTCTTGTCTGGGTCTGTAGTCAGCCCACTCACTATGTATACTTTGGTTGCTAGCTAGCATCCATAATCATTGTAAGCCAATTCCTGAATATAATCCATTTTATTTACCTCTGCATATACACACATCCTATTGTGTTGGTTGCCTTGCAAAACATTGGCAGGAATTTGAACTGAGTCTAGATTTGAACTGAACATACTTACAGGAGACTTATCACAATGTGAGTGTATGGGATGCAGGGGAAGCACCATAGAGCTAGACGACTGGAAGAGCTCACTGTGCCCTGGACCCTTCTGTGTATAGAGTTCTTACACAGAACAGGGAACCAGACATGAACAGGAGATACAGCAGCCCTGAGGGAGGGAAATCAGTTTCTGTCACAAGTCAGAGCAGGCTTTAGAAGTGTGTTCAATGACTTACTGATTGAGGAAACAAAAATGGAAAATTAGACAGTGTCTTTGGCAAGATAAGGTAAGGGAGATGTCAACATGATCTCAAACCGAAGTCATGCTTATGGACGTGAAATTAGGTTATTAGTGAGCTTAATACAGTGGCATGAGAGCTGAGATGTGGCCGCTGAGAGACAGGGTGGTGAAGAAGTGGGGAGACCAAACTCAAGCTATTCTTGCTGTGGATTTTGCAGGAATGAGGAGAGGAGAAATGGAGAAATATCAAAAGAGCATTTCTTTGTTTATATGAATATGCTAGTGAGGAACAATGGGGGCCTGATGCTGCAAGAGGGGTTGACAACCATTAAGTTACCCATTAATGAAGTGTTTCAGAACATAGTAAGTGGAATTACACAAAATTCAAAAGCCTTTGCATAGCAAAAGAAACTATCAACCAAGTAGACAGCCTCCAGAAGGAGAGAAAATCTTTGCCAGGAGTTGGGATTCAACCAAACCTAAGCATGTATGAAAATGCCATAAAGATACCCATTAGATAATTAATTAATTAATTAATTATTAAAGTGCAAGAATACATAGATACTAAAGTATTTCTTTTGCATTAACTCCAAATGTAATGAAGACATAAGATCAATTGAAGAAATCCTCCAACTCTAAATATGAAGTATCAGACTCTCAGTCTTTTGCATGTCCTGAGTTCCTAGCTCTTTTCAAAAGAATAGAGCAATGGTACCAGCAGATATGTTCTGACAAAGGCAACCTGGGTACCACCTCTGCCAGCCTTGAAGATGACCTTCTCAGTTAGTGATCTAAAGAGGAGAAGGAAGAGCACAGTGAGCTGGTGTCCCCGACATGACTCAGAATGTATGTACCAGAATCCCAGCACACAAACCTCCTCTTCAGCACACCCATTGCAATCCCCCAAATAGCCGAGAGATGACCAACAGGAAAAACAGGGGCCGGTCAAAGCTCTTCTCCTGTCTAAACATGAGGGCATGAGTAGCAGGGACAAAAGTTATTCTATTATAAAGGCTGATCGGTGAGGACTTTCTTCCAGCTAGTGGGTTCCCTCACCCCCAAACGAAGAACAATGAGAAAACTGTAGGCTGATTGTTGTGAAGTGAGAGGCTCCCCTGGTCCCCACATACATGGACAGTCAGGGATTGGGCAGTGTCTGCATTTTCTTGCATTTGATGAAGAAATAAACGTCTTGCTTTTTTGGTCTTTGTGATACAGAAGAACTCTGATATAATTGAGGGGAATTATAACAGAATTAATAATACAAGTAAGACATTTTTAAAAAGCCACTGCCTTTGTTCCCTTGGAACAAGTGACACTGGTTAGCAAGATTATTCAATTTGAAATAATTAGGTTTCTGGTTCCTGTAATTTAGGTCTTACCTGTCACTGCAAATTATCTAAATTGGTGTATATATATTTATGTATGTAATTGTATCACGTCAATAAGGCTAAACTCTTAAAATATTACATTCAAAGATTATATTCATTTTCTAATTAGGAAAAAGTAATACATTTGAAATGTACTTTTGACAGAAAGACAAAAAGGTATTTACATAATTATTTTATCATAGGACATTGCTTAGATCATGGCTAAGGTTATAGATACAGATTTCTTTTAAACACTTATTTCATGTGCTCAAGTTTTCTTCTTGTCAAAGAAATTCTAAAAAGCCATCTAGCATCCTATTAAATAATATACAACTTGGGGTGCGTAGATATATTAATCTATAATGACAGTGTGTCTTTTGCTATATGCTTCCAGATCTTACTAAATCCAGCCGTGACTGTGGGGAATTCATTCCAATTCCATTATTTAGCTCAGTAGAATTTTATAGCCATTAAAAGCAAAGCACTAATTCCTTTCACTGAGTTTGAGCAAGGTATTGTTTAATATATTTAATTATAATCCAATTGAGTCCCAGTTCACTATTAGCTCACTGATGGACTTCAAATATTATTATTAATAATAACTTCTATGAGTACTTATTCTTCCTTATTCTATATCAAGCACTAATCTGTGTACTTTACATACATTATCTGTTTAATCTTCTAAATAACCACATGCATTAAGTACTATTTGTGTCCCAGATTTGCATATTAGGAAAAGAGGTTCAGAAAGGTTGTGCAGTTTGCCCCAGATAAGTTTGTTAGAGCCAGAATTGCATGCAGGGCCCTTCTTGGAGCATATTATGACATACTGAGACAGAGAAGGTCTTCATCCTAAATCTCATAACCCTGTAACACAGCTCTACTCAGTATACTTTGTAGCTATTCCCCTCTAGCAAGGGATGCTTGTGACAATTCCCCATGAAACTCTTCATGGCTCTGCATTGTTCAAAGAAACAAGAGAGTCAGCAGACAAATGTGCAGGAGGGTTTGGTACAGTCACTCATCCCTCTAACCACCTATTTATTTATAAACACCTACCATTTATTAAACTCCACTGTGTACTAGGAAGTGTGCTAGAATGAAGAACAGAACAGATGTGGCCATAAAGCAAAAAAATCAATACAGCCTGCGTCAAATGAGACAAAGTCAACTAAATAAAACACAAATTAATTAATATGATAAGCATGGTAGGAGGATAGGGCTAACCCAGTCTCCATGAAAGAGATACAACGGTTTGATTACTCTTTGGAGTCAAGAGAAGTGTCTTCAAAGTAGGGTCATTAGAGCTGCAACTATTACAGGCATATCCCAAAAGAAGGTTGGGGGGAGAGATTCTGTTTACACATTCATTCAGAACAATCTGCCCCCTGTACAATGGTGCAGGGAGTAAGAGTGCTTGTTATGCAAGCATGAGGCCCTGAGTTTGACAGTACCCAAGGTTAAACATAAGAATTTGTTGAGGGCTGTCTGTGTATAAAGCAGGGTGCTAGATCCCAGCCACACACCAGTGATACATGAGAGCCAGGTTCTCACTGGACAGCTTCTAGCCTAATAAAATGTCACATGCTGTGTCTCAGTGAAGCTATAGGCCCTTACTCCGGGAGATAGATGACTTAAAAAGAAAGAAACCAATGAGTCAGTGAGTGGAAATACCTGTGAGTCGTGTGGGTTTTGTAATGGTTAATGAAGACAAGCACTTTGTAATATGTTCTTCCTGAAACTTTGAGTCATAACTGCTATGCCTTGTGGACGGTGGTTAAGGTACAAGCACACAACTGGTCAAAGTGCAGAGAATGTCAGTAGAGTGAGTGCTCAACTAGACACTGTCTTCTGGACATGACAGAACCACACTGTATTCTTCAACTCACAGCAGCTGCGCACACTAGAACACGGTCAAGCCAGTCAACATTCTAGCTTGGAGAGGGGAGGCGTTCATGGGCCCTGACGCCTAAAGGAGAAGCCATGGACAATTGATGGCTTTTAGGGGAGGGAGAGCCAGTTTTCTTTGATTTGATCACAATCTAGTGCATGGCCCCACACCCCAGAGCATATGGACAGCACCAATTGGTAATGAGAGGTTATTTTAAAATTAGCAAGAAAGATGACACAGAGTTGGGAGGGGTGTGAGGTGGGATAGATCTGGGAGCAGTTGGAGGAGGAAGAGTGATGAACGTCATCAAACTACTTTGTATGAAAATTTCGAAGAATTCATAAAACAGTATATTTTTAAAAGCTAGTGCTGTGCCGAGAAAGCATAATCATTAAGTTCTCCAAAAAAGCATTTAGCACATTATGCTCATTCAACTCAGAAGTTAAGGAAAATAAATAAGCACTTTGGGGGTATGGCATCTTGTGACATGCACATATGGGCTTCTTAGGTGTGGCTACGCTACTAAATTATTTGGTTCCCACCACAGAAACAGAAACATACTAGTCAGTCATTTCTGCCCACCTGATCATTAGCCCTGGTAACCTGTCCCATGTACACACCGGGTGGGGTGCTGGTGGTCCTGTGAAAGACGCTGTATTTATAGGTGCTGAGTGAAATCACCATCCTCTGTTTGTATGACCTGCAGCCTCACCATTTTAAGAGGCATTTAATAGATATCTATTAACCTTTTAAATTTCAAACAACATTACAGCTATTGTCATAATTCAGCATTTAAAGGAGAAAAATTCCTACTTACAATAACCATATAGAGCTAAGGGCGCACTTTCTCTCTGGAGACTAAATCCAGAGAATTAACTTCAAACAGGATGCTTTGGGCATTTCTGTTGGTTATGATAAAAAAAATTTCTACTCTCCCTGGAAATTTTTGAAACAAATAATAAAACAACTAGATAATAAACCACAACCAAACAAAAACTCACAGAATAGCAAAGTACCAAAATGATCATTTACTTTTAACAGTTAAAGCAGTTTCATGGTAACTCCTCGGTATTTACAAAGAGCCCAGGCAGACAACCACCACTCAGGCAACACTTGCCTCTCTGATGAAATTCCTCCCCACTTGAAGTCTTTTAAATTTTCATTTATAAGGCCTGGGCATTCGGCTCAATGGTAGAAATCTTCTCTAACATGCACAGGACCCTGGGTTCAGTTGCCCACTTACAGCTCCCAACACCCGAACCCTTTCCCCGACCAAAACCAAAACATTTACGACCATGCTCCTGTCCAGACAGTTACTCTGTAAGTAAAGACTGTGGGGCTGGAGGGAGGGGCAATGGATCATAGGAACCTACGGATGCACTTGCACATAGTTTAGGAAAAGGAGAAACGGGGTCCTCCAACGTCCTCTGCTCTCCCTTTGTACACCTCCTGTGTGACCCAGCTGTTGGTAAGATGAAGTAGAGCACAAAGGTGTTCTGTTTCTTACAGGAGCGCAAACTCACAAAGATGGCAGTATTTCACTCGATCGGCCACCTCCTGCTTCTAGGGTGTAGGCTGCTTCTCATGAGGCAGTGTGAAGACATACGTGCCGTTGGCGTTGTCAGCTAAAATCCAAGCTGAGGGAAGGAAGGACTGAGATACCAAGTACTCAGCTTCGACTTCTTAAATCTTTGTCTTTTGTTGTTTGTTGATGACGGTGGTCCTGCGTGGTACCTCAGATGAGATAAGTAAGCTCTCTTTCTACTTTGCGTTTCGAAACGTGTCTCACTGAGTTGCCCAAACTGGCCTGGGACTTGCTGTCCTTCTCCCTTAGCTTCCCTGGTAGCTGGGATTCTGGGCCCGAACCAACAAGCTGGACTGAATGTGTTTTGGTTCTTTGTAAATTTATGTGTGTTGGGGAATGTTTGTGAGAGGGTACGCCACATGTGTATGGGTGCCTGTGGAGGCCAGACAAGGGTGCTGCATCTCCTGGAACTGGAATTACAGGCAGTGTCTACTCTCCATCCCCTCAATGTGTGTGCTAGGAACCAAACCGTGTCTTCTGGAAGAGCAGCGAGTGCTCTTAACCCCTGATCCACCTCCCCAGGCCCCAAACTACATTTTTATACAATTGTCCTCGAGGCCCATTGCTTCTGAACTCTCACATCATTGAAACTCTCAGAAGGAAGCAGCAGGATGGTGACTATAATAACCTCTTACAGGCTCTGGCCATCCGAATCCTGTACTTAGAGTAAAAACTATTCCATCAAACACCAGAAATTCTTGGGGAACTCTGGCTGGACCTGTTCAATAGGAGGCATTCCCGTGAGAGGAAATGAACTCAGGCCCTGACTGTTAGAAACTTAAGCCTAAACCTTGAGCAAGGGCCTTCATCTCCTGGTCCTGTTTGCTCAACCTTAGCAAGTCGTGGACTAGACGGAATCCTGGGGCTCCTTCCAGATCCTAAGTTCTATGGCCTGCGATTATTGTATGGGTGGTACAACTCAGTACTTAGCAGAAATTGAAACTGTCAGGAAAAATCGCCCTCTTTAAACATCTCTAAAACACAGCGTTCTCATTCTGTAATAATCTTTCAGCCTTCAGCTCCTGCCAACACTCCTGTTTACGTCTTTGTCAACCAAGGATGGGAAAATTGGATGAAGCTGGATCAAGTCTCAGTTTACAATTTTTGTCTAGGAAGGATTTATTTTGCTTAATTTTTTTAACTGATGTTAATTTTCAGGAAAATTCGGTCCAATTGTTTCTGAATAAATCTGTAACTCAGCAGAATCAAGTTAAATGTAGTCTAGTTATTTTCTGTGCCATCCCGTACCCCAGATGCTCCTTTCTCTTTCTTTAACTGTGACCAAAAAACCACTGTAAAAGGCTCAGAGCTGGTTTGAGACATGAGATTCACAGATTTTATAAGACTGAATTTGTCCAAGGAGTCTCTCGATTCAGTTTACTAGGCAGGCCTACATGGAGAGCATGGCTACCCTCCGGGATTGCCCGTGAAGCTCATCTCAGAAATCTTTGGCCCACTTCATCCCTTTTCCATGAGGTCTTGAACCTGTTCTTCTATAATACAAAAAGCATTACTTATAACAACTTCAAGTACGCCATCTCTTCATGGCTTCCTTCATGGTAGCAGGACATGGTCAATGTCTTCATCCTAGATTACTGCAGAAAAGAAATTGCTAGACAGCCTTGCCCATAGGAGGAAATTACCTGTCTGGTTCCCACAAAGCCAGGTATCAAGGTGCACAAAACACATAAATAAACATACTCTACCATGAAGTAATACACACTGGAATGAATGAATAAAACTTTCTAAAAGAGGGCTGAAATGTGACTTGGTGGTAGAGTAGTTGACCAGCATCCCCAAGACTCTGGGTTCAATCCCTAGCACCGCAAACAATAAAACAAACAAAATAAAGTTGTAAAATGATAAATTGCAACTTTACTCTTTCTAGACTGGTCTTTGGGATTTACACCGGAAACAAGAATTTTTTAAGAGAAAACACAACAAAAAAACTACACTATGTAATTTTTTTCCTTAAATAAACTTTCAATCATAATAAAGAATTCCCTGGTGCCTGTGGTGTGACACCTTGCACAATCTTGGTGCAATGGGAAGGGTCTTGGACCTGCCTAGGCTCAGTGTGCTGGGCTCTGCTGACTCCCCATGGGAGACCTCGATTTGGGGGATGTGGGGATGCAGGGTGGCTTGGGAAAGAGGGCTGGGGGTGAGAGGGGGGGGTCTGTGGATAGCATGAGGAGTGAGTAGAAAATTTCTTAATAAAGAAAAATAAAAATAATTAATAATGATAATAAAGTATTCCAAACTTCTCTGGCAAATGTAACCAAGCAATATTAAAAATTATGGAATTCTACAGCACTTGCTATTATTTTCTTATCAACAAATTACTTTTGTAACAAAATTAGCCAGGATAATCAGTGAAAACAGTCATTTTTGACCACATCTCTTCATGGAATTGAATTTTACTAATTGTTTTAGAATGCTAACATAAACCAAATTACCTTTTCTTCCCAGTGATCTCTGCCTTTGCTTAATGCTCATTCATTCATAAAATGAATGTGAGTGCTGTGTGTGGGCCCACTGCGAGTCCCCGAGACACAGCAGGGAACAATATAGATTCAGTCACACATGGAACATATTTTATTAGTGAGGAATAAGTAATGAACAGTCACATACATAAGAATGGGGTTTAAGTAAATTAAAGGAGGCCAACAGAGGCTGGCCAGTGTGGGCAGATACTGTGGCTGGGGTGTTTGTGGACTGTCTCCTCAAGGAAGAAACAGTGAGACTGAGATTTGATAGGTGAGCACCAGCCCACAAAGAGACTGAGGAAAATGTAGTCCAGGCAGAGAAACAGAAGAGGCCAAGACGAAGACAGAAAGGGGGCTTTGAATCTTTGAGGGTTTGAAAAAGAAGGTTAGCGTGGCGTGAGTCTGCCATAGTGCATGAAGTTAAGAACTAGCAGGAGTGGACCCAACAAAGCAGGATGAAGCATTTGCCACAGGGCATTTGGGGAGGGATATGATGTCATTTGTTACTGAAAGACCCCTGTGGCTGCCAGGGAGGGTGAATTGCAGATGGGCATGAGCAGCCTTTTGCTCAGGTGTGACACGGGAGGTCACAAATTTGACAGGGGCCGTGAGGACAAAGCAAACAGTAAGAGACAGATCCCCTAGGAAAGTCGGCAGGACCTGGTGACCGACTGGCTGTGGGGAAGGGCGGCTCACTCCAGCCTGATTGAAATTAATGAGATCCACTAATTAGGATAGCATTTTACCACAAACAAATTATTAAGCTCTTTCCCTGCCAAGTGCCATGTCCTGCCTTTAGGAATAAGGCTTAAAGATCATTAAAACAGAGGCTGGCAGGAGTCAAGGGGCCTTTCGTAATTTCTAACCATAGGGAAGGGAACCACAAGGGAAGTTATAATATCATGTCACAGTCACAAAGCATGTTGCTGTTTACAAAGTGCTTTGTATAGCCATGGCTTCCCTCACTTTTATCTTTCTTCAGGTTACATGGGATTTCCATACAATGGACTGTGTTCACAGCCTGCTGCCTTTGTATGCCTGACGCACCTGGATTTTGATGGAGAGTTTGTTGACACTGCCTGTCCCAAGTTGGGTCCCCCCCACCCCGATAAAATCATTGCTTCTGACAGGAGCTCCTCTTTAGACAGCAATAGTCTTCAGTAATTTAAAAGAAACATTTTTTCATTATCTTCTTATTTCAGGGCTAGGCAGTGATCACCCAGCAGACATATGAAAATAAGATTCAATTGGATTGTTAAGAATTCAGCATTAGGCGAGCCTTGAAATGATTATGCTTTGCTCTGAACGAAAGGGAAAGTCATATTGTTATGCATGAATTAATGTAGGCCATGACCTACCAGGCCTGCACACAGATCAAAGCAGGTGCCTGCCCCAAAGCAGATTGAAGGTGGGGGGTGTAGCCTAACAAAGGCTGTGATCTTTCCAAGCAAATGGCCATGGTGCTGTCTCTTCGTAAGAGCATCAGCCACAAGGTTCCAAAGTCTGGGACATGGGTGCTAGGAGATGCTGCTACATCAGAAAGAGCACTGAACCATATGTCAAGCTGCTCTGTGACCTGAGTAGGCAATAAAGAAGTGGAAAGTACACCCCCACACTTCCCCTTCCCATAAGAAATCTCAGAATAACGTTCAGGGACAGAAGCTTTGGCAGCTAAGAACTCAAGGGTTCAGAGTTGGGTTGATAATGGGAACTTGGCTTTTCCTATGAGACAGGGAAAAAACACCTCTTCCAGGGAGAATAAAGACCAAACATGTAATCATCTTTGTACAGTGGGGCTAGACATGATTGTGAAATTTGACTGAACTTGTGAAAGTTCATGTGTATTAGACACGAAAATCAGCAGTTGCCTGGTCTTTCTGACCATCCTGTATTATGGAGGAAGAAGCCTTGTCTCAAAGCCTTATGCCTGACTCCTGAGCCAACCAACATGCTTTCCTTCAGCCCAATACGCCAGTATCTGGGTCTGGTGCCCATCTGCCTGAGCCAAGGAAATGTCCAGTGCTGTCGGCTGTCAGTCTGCACTGGGTTGGAAAGAGTGCTTCCTCAGTCTGGAAACAGAGCAGGGAAAGGGTGATGGAGAGCTACTTTTTCACGACTTCTACTTCCTCCATTGTACTCTTGGCTAGAACCAAGCACTGTGCTTGAGACAGTAAAAAATGGAGTTCATTCCAGGGCTGTCAGAAGAACGTCAACAGGCAGGGCTTTGTGAACCTTTCTGAAAATTAGCAGCAATTTTCTCAGAGATTCTTTTTTTCCCCCTCAAGGTCTGATCTTTTTTTTTTCTCTCTTGTTTTGTTTTTTATTGAAAAAAAAAATTAATACAACATATTTTTTGGCGGTTTAAAATCCCCGGGATTCAGTGCCTCCTGAGATCTTGTTCTCTTTTTTTAATTTAATTATTTCATTTATTTTACATACTGACCTCCTCCCTTCTGTTGCTTCCTCCCATACAACATGTTTTGACCATATTTTCTCCTCTCACTATTCCTCCACCTCCCCATCTACCAAACTTTAGATTCTCTGTCTCTTCCTCCCCATCTCTTCTCTCTCTCTCCCTCCCTCTGCCCTCCCTACTTCCCCTCTCTCTTCAAAACAAAACCAAAACAAACAAACAAAACAACACATGCAAAAGAAAACAAAAACAAATAATCAAAAGATCAAAAAGACAAAACAATGCTCAACTAATGCAAAATGAGACAAAACATCTACAAAAATATCTTCAAGTTTGTTTTGTGTTGATCAACTACTGCTGGGCACAGGGTCTGCTTTGAAGTGTGGCTAATAGACCTAGTGAGACTTCATTGGAGGAAACCGATTTTTTCCTTTGCCAATAGGTATCATTTGCAGATTGCTTCTTGGTTAGAGGTAGGAGCCAGTGTCCACTTCTCTAACTCAGTGCTGGAACCCTGTCTTGTTTGAACTTGTGCAGCATTGTGTGTGTTGCCACATTCTCTGTGAGTTCATATGTGTATCAGCCCTGTTGTGTCTGGAAGACAATGTTTCCTTGAAGTCATCCATCACCTTGGCTCTTACCATCTTTCAGCCTCCTTTTCCACATAGATCCCTGAACCTTGAAGGGAAGGTGTAGACACACTGTTCTCTCCCACTCACCAGTTCCTGAATAATCACTCAGAGGCGTAATATTACTTATAAATGCTCGGCCAATAGCTAAGGCTTATTATCAGCTAGCTCTTACATGTAAATTAACCCATAATTCTTACCTATGTTTAGCCACATGGCTTAGTACCTTTTTTCAGTATGGCATTCTCATCTTGTTTCTCTGTATTTGCTGGTGACTCTTTTTTTTTTTTTTTTTTTTTTTTTTTTGCCCAGCTATCAGCCAATCAGCTTTTTATTAGCAAATGAGAGTAATAAATATTCATAATGTAGAAAAGAATTGTTCCACAGTGGGAAGGGTTTGATGAAGATATCCCATTTAAGATTAGGTGCTCTAAAGTCTCTCACTCTCTGAACATTGTCCAGTTGTGA